>NW_010558390.1:0-11449 GCF_000687285.1 Phaethon lepturus | reverse complement strand
TGGACATGAGCTGGCAATGTGCTCTTGCAGCGCAGGAGGCCAACAGTATCCTGGGCCACATCAAAAGAAACATGGCCAGCAGGTCGAGGGAGGTGATTCTGGCCCTCTACTCTGCTCTGGTGAGATCCCACCTGGAGTCCTGCGTCCAGCCCTGGAGCCCTCAGCAAAGGAGAGACATGGACCTGTTGGTGCAGGTCCGGAGGAGGGCCACCAAAATGATCAGAGGGATGGAACACCTCTCCTGTGAGGACAGGCTGAGAGAGTTGAGGTTGTTCGACATGGAGAAGGCTCAGGGAAGACCTTATTGCAGCCTTGAAGTACTTAGAGGGGACTTATAAGAAAGATGGGGACAAACTTTTTAGCAGGGTCTGTTGCAACAGGACAAGGGGTAATGGTTTTAAACTAAAAGATGGTTGATTTAGACTAGATATAAGGAAGAAATTTTTCACAATTATGCTGGTGAAACACTGGAACAGGTTGGCCAGAGAGGTGGTAGATGCCCTGTCCCTGGAAACATTCAAGGTCGAGTTCGATGGAGGTCTGAGCAACCTGATCTAGTTGAAGATGTCCCTGCTTATTGCAGGGGGGTTGGACTGGATGACCTTTAAAGGTCCCTTCCAACCCAGACTATTCTATGATTCTATAAAAACTTGCTAAAACATAAAATTAATTCCTCAGTAGAGGCAGGGCTTGAGCAGAGTGGGTTGACTGTGGGACAGAGGGCAGAGGTATCCCAGACAAAGAGAGTCCAACTCTGGAGCAAGGTGGGAGGTGCAGAATCCCACCAGAATTGCTGAGCTCTGTAGTTACCTTCTCAGCACCTGTACAGATTGGGCAGGAGCCTATACCATTGTAGTTCTTGTTCCCATTGCTGGGACATTATATCAGACAATACGCAGGAGTAACTGACTTGAAGACCGCTCCAGGCTATTTGACAGCAGATCCTGCCTCAGCCTGTGTGTGGAGGACAAGCACAGAGCAAACACTAATGATTTCCATGGAATATCCCAGAGTCACTGGAACCACACAGGATCATTGTCTCCCTATTTCTAAGGATTTGCCATCTTGTGTTTAGGCCTTTGCCAAGACTGGGGTAAAACATGCGTTATGAAAATATTTTCCTAATATGTTTAGCATCTCTAGCTACATCAACAAGCTGATTATTGTGGATCTAGCCACTCGTGGAATCTGTGCCTGGAGAAAACCAGCAGTATCTCAGTGTAATCAGACTCACCCCTGTCACTATTTCTCCACTTCCTGACTTGAAATGCAGTCTGTTGCTTTTCTTTTTCCCTATGTCCTTCCTCTTAGCTGACTACCCCTCTGTTTCTAAGAACAACAATTTTGAGTGGGGACATGTGGGAGCAAGTTAGCCACCTGACTAACATTAACAAAAGGCAATCTACATTATTCCTGGTGAGCAACTTTTGCCACAGTCCTTCATTCTAGGGAACTGTAGCAAAGTTTTGTGCTCTTTGCAGCTTTGATGTCCATCCAGAAGATATGGAAAAAAACAAGGAGAGGAAAAACAAAAGGGAAGAAAATCTTTTTTTGTTAACTTCTGTAGTTAGCCCAGTGTCCTCTGGCTATGTTACTTGCAAAAGTGCCACAGGTCACTTCCCTCAGGAGGACCCTTGTGCAGTTCATCTTCCCTTCTTTCCATGCTGGTGGTTGCAGCCATTCTACTGCGTGACACTGTTCACCCTGTCAAAGGGGGACAGGAAACTGAGGGTAGTGCAGGATAGGTTGGGCTGAGCACAGTGTGGGACAGATTAATGCTGTCCTTTCCCCCTGCCTGAAGAGTGGCTGATGTGGAGGCCATATAGTGTGGCTGCACCCCAGAGCCAAAATATTATGAGTAATTTTCAAAATTGTAAGACTGTTTTGCACTTATAAAAAGCAAGAAGTAATGGCTTCCTGTTTCCAGAGCCCTGCAGGTTTTGTTCCTGGAGTGCTGAGGTTTCTGGCCATCCCTCCACAGCTACTGAACTCACCAAAGAGTTATTAAAGCAAATGAAAGCAGTGGATGAAAACTGTCCAACTAACAAACACTACCACACTGTTAATGGGAGCGTATCTTCTCTGCTCTGGGTAGTTCCCAACAACAGTTACTAATGACTTTTATACACATGAGAACACGCATCTGTGCTTTCTGCACAAACATTCAAGTATCATACAACAAAACAAGCATAAATCCATGAGAGATTCTCTGCCTATGCCAAAACAGTGCTTTGTACTGCAATTGCAACCCTATTCTATCCAAATGTCTACTCATGTCTGTGAATCAGACTAGCAGTTCGGGCAGTTCTGGCAGGAAGAAAGCAGAGGGACACAGCATATATTGTTTCAACAAGGCAGCCTGTGCAGTTCTAGCTGTCCTGCAGCTGACACATAGCAAGGCGACCACAAAGCTGCTGTTGCCATTTATTTTTCTTCCGGAAAAGCCATATGGGCAGGAGAATATCCCATATTTCCACTAGGCATGTGGGTTGAGTGGTGATAGGATGCTGCTGGCTCCATGCAGGTGCAACACTGCTGGCATGTTGTAAGGCACAGGGGAGCTAGATTTTCAGGCATCCTAGTGATGTCCCAGGATGGCTGCATTAATGCCCATCTAACAAAAAGTAGTACAGAGCTGAGGTGCTAACCTGCTGCTGTGGTTCCCTTTTGGATCTCCTAGACAGACTCAAGGTAAGTGGGAAGTTTTCCTGAAAGTGGTCTTTGAGTGAGAAGAGGTTGGATCCTCTCTCTGTTAGGGCCACCTCTGCTCCAGTGGACAATTCTCTGCTCCAGGGAACTGACGCCCCCATCTGTCAACCTGATACATCATCTAGGCAGGTTTGCTGTTTGCCTGGGGCTTGCATTCATGATGTTGTGGAAAGATTGTCAACATTTGTCCAGCCCTCAGACTATTACTCACTGCTGCTCTTGTGGGCAACAATGATACTGCTGGGGAAGATCTGGACCATATCAAGCAGGACTATATGGCTTGGGGGCAAGGGTCAAGGGCATGGGAGCCCATGTGATGTTCTCCTTGATCCTGCCAGTGAGGGGGAAGGTCCTAAGGAAGAGTGTATGGATTCTGTCAGTTAACAACTAGTTGTGCAGCTGTTGTTAGTGTTTTACACCAAGAAGTGCTGTTTTGTTATGATCGCAGTAAGGAAGGCACTCAGACTCTGTAAAGGACCCATTAAAATGCTGGTTATCAGAGATAACACTGTAAAGAAAGGTTGGATAATAGAGATAAACTTTATACCACTTCAGATGCTGGGAACCCTGCGCTGTGCAGCACTGAATGGGCCTCTGATCAGGTCACAGGACGCCAAGCAGATCCCATCTTTGCAAGGGTTACTCCATTTTGCTCCTCTGACCTGTTATAGTATTTTATTAAAATTCTAGTCATCATTTCTTCTGTCCAGCAAAAGGATGTTCGCATGGGTACTTCTTGCTGCAGCCTTAGATAAAAGCAAGTACACACAGTTGGTGTAATTGCTGGAACCAAGTGGGAGCTGCCTGCAGGCTCCTGTTATAATCAGCCAGGTAAGTTTATCAATGGACAAGAGACACAGGCAGCACAACACTGCCTGAAGGCCACACTGTACACACATCACAGAGCAGCATAGACCTGCACCTACTCAGGTGAACTGTTGTGTGGATCACTAACTCCTCAATGGTCTTCAGGTCAGGATCACTACGGTTGGTGACAGGGTTTTGGTTTCTATGACCATAGGACCCTCTTTGAGGCTTGACAGCTCCTTGGAAGAGATGGCAACCACCTGACTAGGTGGGGCAAAAAAATCTTTGCCAACCGGCTGGCCAAGCTGTTAAGAAGAGGGTAGTGATCAGTAGGTCCAGAGGATGGTGATCAGTCATGCAAAGCCTAGTTGCAGGCCAGTAAGTAGCAAGGTACTCCAGGGGGTCTAAACTAGATCCAGTCCCATTTAAGAACCTCATTAATGACCTGGATTATGGGGCAGAGTGTATCCTCAGCAAATTAGCTGATGACACAAAACTGGGCAGAGTCACTCCTCCTCCCTCCTCCAGAGGGTCATGCTGCCTTCCAGAGGGACCTTGACAGGCTGGAGGAATGGACTGACAGGAACCTTGTGACGTTAAACAAGGGGAAGAGCAAAGTCCTGTGCCTGGGGAGGAGCAACCACATGCAACAGTACAAGCTGGGGGCCACCCAACTGGCAAGTAGCTTTGCAGAAAAGGACCTGGGGTCCTAATGGACGCTAACTTGAACATGAGTCAACAATGTGCTCTTGCTGCAAAGCAGGATAATGGTATCTGGGCTGCACTAGGAGGAGTGTTGCCAGCAGGTCAGGGGAGGTGCTACTTCTCCTCTACTCAGCACTGGTGAGGCCACACCCAGAGTATTGTGTTCTGTTCTGGGCTCCCCAGTACAAGAGAGACATAGACATAGTGGGGAGTGTCAACAAAGGGCCACAAAGATGATGAAGGGAAATATATCTCCCTGGAGATACATAAAAACCATCTGGACATGGTCCTGGGCAACTGGCTTTTTAGGTGGCCCTGCTTGAGCAGGTGATTGGACCAGATGACCTCCAGGGATCTCTTCCAACCTCAACCATTCTGTGATTCTGTGATTCTGTGAAGAGCTTTAAACTAGGATTTATAGAGGAGGGAGAGGATGACCACCAATCATGTTAGATTAGGAAGTGTTTTTTCAAGCAAAGGTTCCAGGGTGATGTAAACAGAAATAATGAACATAATCATAATCAACCAAAGAAGGCCAAAGTGGCATCCCCACAAGCACATGCACATATATACAGAAGTGCCCATGAGATATTAACAGAGAAAACTTTCATATCCTTTGTGGGAAACGAGCGTGCTGGGGTGCCTCTCTGCTGTGCCAGTACACCAATGCATGCAGCATAGGGAACAACCAGGAGGAATTAGAAGTCTGTGTGCAGTTACAAGGTTACAGTCTCATTGGGGTCACAGAGGCCTGGTGGGATAGATCACATGACTAAAATGCTGAAATGAGCAGCTACAGACTCTTTAGGAAGAACAAGCTGGCAAGGCAAGAGAAGAGCAACTTTATGGGGAGAGCATCAGGGATGCATGGACCTCTGCCCGGCAAGAGGAGATGAGCCAGCTGAGAGCTTACGGGTCAGAATTTGGAAGGAGACCACCATGAGTTATGGTGTAGTGGGTGTCTGCTAGACTGTCTGATCAGGAAGAAGAAGTAGATGACAACTTCTACAGACAACTGTCAGAAGTCTCATGTTCGCAGGTCCTGGTCCTTGTGGGAGAGTTGAAACACAATGATATTTGCAAGAGGGACAGCACAGCAGGTACAAGCAAACCAGCAGGTTTCTGGAGTGCCTTGATGATAACTTCCTGATCTCACACTGAAAAGCAAGGAAGAAACGGTCAGGGATGGTTAGGCTCAGGATCCTGTGAGGCAGGAGTATGTCAAAAAGCAGGACCACAACAAGAGACTTCAGGAGAACAGACTTTTACTTGTTCAGGGATCTGCTTGGAAGGATCCTTGATGCTTAGAAGACTCCAAAGAGTTTGGATATGGCCATGAAGAGAATAGGGGTCCAAGGAAGCTGGTTAATATTCAGGGATCATCTCCTCCAATCTCAAGAGCATTCCATCCCAATGAGCAAGAAAAGGTCATCAAGCAAAGGAGGCCTGCATGAACAAGAGCTCTTGACAAAACTCAAATATAAAAAGGGAGTATACAAGAGGTGGAGGCAGGTCAGGTGATCCAGCAGGATAGAGACACAGTACAGGTGTGCAGGGATGGGCTTAAGAAAGCCAAAGCCTACCATCTGGAGTTGAATATGGCAAAGAAAGTGAAGGACAACAAGAAAATCTTCTACATGTTTATCAGCAGTAAAAGGAAAACTAGGGAAAATGTGGGCCTGCTGCTGACTGGGGCAGTGGACCTGGTAAAAAGAGATACAGAAAAAGCTGAAGTACTTAATCCTTTCTTCATTGCACTCTTTACTGTTAAGACTAGCCTTCAGAAATCGCAGGCCTCATATGAAAGGCAAAATCTGGACCAATACAGATTTAACCTTGGTGGGGGGATTGGGTTAGAGAACATGTAAACAAACTGGTCTATGGAGCTTTTCAGGATGCACCCACAAGTGCTGAGGGACTGGGCAGATGTCATTGTGAAGCCACCATCAATTATCTTTGAAATGCCCTGGCCATTGGGAGACATTCCTGAGGCCTGGAAGAAAGCAAATGTTACTCCTGTGTTCTTGAAGGGCAAGAAAGAGTATCTGGACAACAACAGGCTAATCAGGATCACCTCAATCCCTGGAAAGGTGGTGCCAACTAACTCTTGAAGCCATTTCCAGATACATGAAGGAGAAGAAGGTGATTAGGTGTAGTCCACATGGATTTACAAAGAGGAGATCATGTCTGACCAATCTGATGGCCTTATACAATGAGATGACTTGTTCCGTGGATGAGGAGAGCAGTGCATGTTGTTTATCTTGACTTTAGCAAAGCTTTTGACACTTTCTTGCATAATATCCTCATAGACCAGCTGATGAAGTGTGGACATGAAGTGGAGAGTGAGGTGGATTGAAAAGTGGCTGAGTTGCTGGGCTGAAAGGATGGTGATCAGTGGCATGAAGTCCAGCTGGAGGCCAGTCAGTAGTGGTGTCCCACAGAGGGTGGATACTGCATCCGGTAGTGTCTAACATGTCTATTAATGACCTGGATGATGGGTCAGGGTGCATCGTCAGCAAGTTTGCAGATGATACAGAATTGGGAGAAGTGACTGATACACCAGGTGGTTGTGCTGCCACTCAGACTGTGCTTGACAGACTGCAGAAATGTGCAGAGAGGACTTTCATGAGGTTCCACAAAGCAAAATGCAAAGTCCTGCATTTTGTGAGGAATAACTCCATGCACTCCACGCACTGGGGGCCAACTGGCTGGAAAGCAGTTTTGCAGAGAAGGACTTGGATTTCTTGGTTGACAACAAGCTCTCTCCCCACAAGGAAGGCCAACATCATCCTGGACTACATTAGGAAGAGTGTTGCCTGTGGGCTGAGGGGAGGAATCTTCCTCAGCACTGGCGAGGCTACATCTAGAGTGCTGGGTCCATGTCTGGGTTCCCCAGTACAAGACATGGATTTACTGGAGCAAGTCCAGTGAAAGGCCATGAAGTTGCTTAAGGTACTGCAGCATTTCAAATATGAGTGGAGACTGAGTGAGCTGGCATTATTTAGTCTGGAATAGGCAAGGCTGAGGTGGATTTTACCAGTGTGTTTGGTAATGCGTACATCTGATTGGGGGGTGTAAAGAAGATGGAGCCAAGCTCTTTTCAGTGGTGCCCAGTGACCCAACAAGAGGCAATGGGCACAAACTGAAACACAGGAAATCATCTCCTAATTCCACAAACTTCTTCCACGAAGTTAGGAATGCAGAGACAAAGCAGACAATTTTCTTTCCCTTCTTTCCCTTCACGTTCTTTCTGCTGCCTTTTGGAATTTATTTTACTAATGAAATGCAACTACAAATATCTGGTCAATGTGGTGAGTGAACATAACAACTTAGATGTAATGTGTATTGTGGCAGATACTGTAGTTTCTGGCCAAGAAGTACTGGACCTTGCCTTTCAGGTGAGTTTCAATGTCAGAGAACCAATTAGTGAAGCAGCATGTGGGCCTCCTCTTCTGCACCTTGCTTATGTACTCCAGTATACAGCTGCATACAATCCCTTCCATAAGGACTCATGAGACAGTCACCATCACCAATTTCTAGGTACCTACTCAGATTCAACTACTGGCTCTGCCAATAAAGAATCAGTGTAGCCAAAGTGACCCCAGAAAGTCTGCTGCAGAAATGGCAGAAATGCATAAGCACGGGAACTTCGAAAGCTCAGGAGCTCAGTGTTTGTGCCTGTACTGGTGCGGCTGAAGAGAGATCAAGCTGTACAAACACCATGGCTACCTCTCACAGCCTAAGCACATAAACCTTTGGTGGAGGTAGCAGGCGTGCAGAGGAGAGAATTAACACTGCCAGAGTAATGAGCCATGTCATAGACAGAGCACAAACACTCAAAAATGTAAACTCCACCTCAAAATCTTTTGAGCATAAATGATGTGTAAGGAAATAAATTTTTCAGCAACCTGTGGTTAATCTCTAGCAGCTGGGTCATAAGCTAGAGGAAGAGCAAAATCCCTCTGAAGAAAGCAGGTTACTTGGAGTTACTGAATATCTTCCACCCAACCCTCACAGGAGTATTGCAGAGTATTTTGAATGTTTAAAGAGAATTAAAGCAGTTGTGCTCTGTATTAGGGACCCCATTTCCTGTTCTATGGTTATGAATCACACCATCCAGGAGGCAGACCCTAACTTTGCAACAATGCTGAAAAGAGATTGTAACAAGGTGGGCATCAGTCTCTTCTCCCAAGTAGCAAGTGACATGACAAGAGGGAATGGCCTCAAGTTGCACCAGGGGAGGTTTAGGTTGGACGTTAGGAAAAATTTCTTCACTGAAAGGGTTATCAAGCATTGCAACAGGCTGGCCAGGGAAGTGGTTGAGTCACCATCCCTGGAGGTATTTAAAAGACATGAAGACTTGGTGCTTAGGGACATTGTTTAGTGGTGGACTTAGCGGTGTTAGGTTAATGGTTGGACTCAATAAACTTAAGGTTTTTTTCCAACTTAAATAATTCTGTGATCTTATGATTTAGGACACTCTCCCAAGGTGTGGGTAGTGACAGGCACTGTGATATGCCATAAAGCCAAAGCAAAGGACAGACACTACTAGTTCTTTGTTTTCTACTGGTGGAAAGTGCTTTGAAAATGGAAGTTCCAGGAACCACAATTTGGAACTCATCAGAAAGGTCTGCAAGAGCTGTAGTTGGTGCAGAAAAGACTTCAGGGAGGATGCAGTAGCTCTAGTTCAGACCTCAGTCACATAGACAAAGGTGAATTCAAGCTGTTACAGAAATCATGAGGGTGGCTTAACTCCTCTGGGAGTGCTGTATGCAAAGAGCTCTGAATTTCTGTGAACCAGCCTGCTGCATCTTGGACTACTAGGACTGACAGTCCTTCATCTGGGCTTCATGTCTTAAGAGGGTTGTGGGGAAAACATTCATAAATAAGAACAGAGGTCTCTGTCCATCCAGTATTTCAAGGTCTTCGATACTAGGACAAACACAAGAAACACTGAGTGTCCCATTAAAGTTGTGAAGCTGAAAGATCAAAAACCTCAGATGAAAAAGGAGCAAAAGTTGCTGTGATGGCCCTCAAGGCTAACGATTGGTCCCTGAGAGGCTGACAAGACTAATGATCCCCACCCTAAGGTGGGGTCAGCTCCAACTCTGAGAAAGCAGCAACACAGCAACCTGTGGCTCACAGCAGAGACCAGAGCAGAACCAGCCTGGCTGCACTTTCCCCAGGGATAGACTGTGTTTCTCAGGGAAACTATACCGAATTACTCAATAAGGCAAATAAGTGATCAAAGCCCACTAACGCCTTCAGGTAGAACCTGTTGGGAGTTACCAAATCCAGCAGCCTGAGGGAGCTGAGGCTGACACAGCTCTGTCCCCTGCTCCAGCCAGTAATGAGGTTGAGCATTCATTTCCAGTAAGCAAACACACAAACACACATATACAATACACACTTACACGGAGTCTCGACCAGTCACACAGACATAATAGATGGCATACAAATTAGACAGGCACAGACAGAAACACTCAGCACTCATGCAACACAAAGAGCACCAGAGGCCTCATCCCATTATCAACTTTTTGGCTGATCAGGATGAAGATCCACAAGACAAGCTACACAATGGTGTTCCCCCAGCAACCGGCCTTAGACGCTCAGTCAACCCAGTAGCTGTCCATTGGATCTTATTGCCTCATGCACAGACATACACATGCAAATAGATCTTTCAGTCAACCCCCAGACCTTACCAGGAGTTGTCATAGACCTTTTGGTCCCTTCAGTAGTCAAATCACAGATCGTCAAGTCTCCCCAGTAGCTGGTCCAAACTTATGGATGCCTTAATTCCAGACTGCCAAGTGTCTTACCCTATTCACTAGCTGATCCAGCTTGGTATTAGCTAGGGCTCACGCTCTGACATACATACCCACACAATGCATACCTGTTCCTGACTCTCCAGTAGCACCCCAGACACACAAGCCCCTATACTTCTTGCTCCCCACTCCAGTCGCTGGCCCTGAGACCCTCATTCTTTCACTCATATTGTTTTTACCAAAGATGCATGGACACTTATGAACCATGGTTAGATCACAGACCCTAGCACATCAACTCTCACCCACTTCCTTCTTTCCAATTACTGGCACCACACATACATGGGACCCCTATGGCTCCTGGTCCCACTTGTCATTGGCACTTAGACCAAGACAGAGTCCTGTCACCCAGGAAAACAGTCAGAAATGAAGTTAGATAAGAAGACAGGATGGACTGCAGTGATCAGGCACAGGACATGGCTAGACAAGTGTACTGACCAGCAAGCTGTTTACATGGGACTGGTCCCTCTTAATCATTTTTCCTGCTCTTTTCCCACACTTCTTCCTCCCCAAAAGACTTTGATCCTTCCCTTCTCCCACCTTTGGTTTCTCGTCTCAACATCCCAGAAAAAGACTCACACAATCTCCAAATGCTCTTCCCAGCATCCCATAATGTCATATACCCCTGTAGGTAGTAAAGCCCCTTAGTCTGCCAGGTGGTGTGGGGACCCTCTCCCATTGAGCCATCTTGATGGGTTTCACACCCAGTCCATGGGCTGATTGTTGTCTTGTGACAGCCTTGGGAGGAACCAGATGAGTGTTTCTCTCTGTTTCTCTGATTAGGTTACTGCAGTTCCCCTACCTGACATCATTCATCTGTGCTCCTCTGTTGGGGTAGAAGATCCTCTAAATACATAACCAAACCAAATCCTCAGATGTGGTGGATTCAAAGCTCTCTAATTTTAGGTATGGTTACCACAAGCACAGTGCATTTGGAAGCAGGAAGCTACCAGTCAGAAAGGTAGTTTTCTTATACTTTGTAGATGTCTTAAACAGGAGCCACAGAGGAAATCACATGTTATACTGGGGGAGCTCGCAGCTAGTACAAGAGTTAGGATGTTGGTGAGCAAGCCAATAAGTGAGAAAGCTGAAAACTGCTGATGCCTGTGAACTACAGGACCGCAAGTGAACAGTAGCCAGTGTGGTAACCATCATCGCTCAGGAGCAGATACCGTTGGTGTCTGTTATCCTCAGATGAATCAAGCAAACAACAGACTCAGGGATAAACTCTGGGAGAAGTGACTACAATGCTGCTTTGCAGGGGTGAGCTTGGCCCTCATAAAACTTCCTAAAGATAGGAGGAAACTTGTTGTCCAACAGCAGGTCTCCAGGGGAGGCCTATTAACTCTGGGGCTAGATGTATGTCATAGAGAGAAAGAGGTAAATCGTGCTGTTCTGCTCACAGG
>NW_010558389.1:0-1660 GCF_000687285.1 Phaethon lepturus | reverse complement strand
TATTATTATTCTATTTTTATTATTACCAGAAATAGTCTTTATTATTATTATTAGAACCGCTTCTACTTTAGCTTTATTATCATTATTAGCAGAAATATTTTTGAGACAGCTCTTATAAGAAATACTTTTGCTTTACTATTGTTATTAACCGCTAATATTTTAATTTATTTATTATCATTATTAGCAGAAATATTTTGATGGCAGCTCTTATTTAAAATCTTACTTTATTACTGCTATTAACAGCTAATATTTTATTTATTATCATTATTAGCAGAAATATTTTGATGGCAGCTCTTATTTAAAATCTTACTTTATTACTGCTATTAACAGCTAATATTTTATTTATTATCATTATTAGCAGAAATATTTTGATGGCAGCTCTTATTTAAAATCTTACTTTATTACTGCTATTAACAGCTAATATTTTATTTATTATCATTATTAGCAGAAATATTTTGATGGCAGCTCTTATTTAAAATCTTACTTTATTACTGCTATTAACAGCTAATATTTTATTTATTATCATTATTAGCAGAAATATTTTCATGGCACGTCTTATTAGAAATCCTTTTGCTTTATTAATGTTATTAACCGTGAATATTTTATTTCATTTATTATCATTATTAGCAGACCTAATTAAATTACCGTCTTTTTTAATAACATATAATTAATTTTAAAATAAATACTTATCATTTTATCACTGGCGTTACTTTTAGCCAAAATTTGATTTTTTTAGTAGGATTTTTAGTCGCAATACGCGTGACCTGCTATTTATTAGCGCTAATAATACATTTTTAGTTCTCCTTTTATGTTATTTTAACGTGTTATCAGGGCGCTCGCGCGTTCTATTATTAAGTGCTAATTGTTTTATTTCCTCTTCGTTCTCCAGAATTATTCTCCTAAATCCGGACGATTAAAAAATCCCTTTTTATTAGGGCAAAGCCGGATTCTTTTATTTTTATTATTCGTGTTTCAGTGGTCGGAACGCGGCACGATCGCATTTTATTTGTCGCCTTTATTAACTTTATTAGGATTCCTGCGCTCGCTGTTGCCTGAAAAACCAGAAATTTTGCCAAAAAAAACCCCCAAAAACCCTTTAGAATTGGGATTAAAAATTAATGGGATAGATAAAGGGAATAAAAGAAAATTAATGGGATAAATAAAGAGAATAAAAGTAAATAAAAGGAATAAATAAAGGGAATAAAAGAAAAATAATGCAATAAATAAAGGGAATGAGAGAAAATTATGGGATAAATAAAGTAAATAAAATAAAATTAATGGGATAAATAAAGGGAATAAAAGAAAATTAATGGAATAAAATAAAATTAATGGGATAAAGAAAGTAAATAAAATAAAATTAATGGGATAAATAAAGGGAATAAAAGAAAATTAATGGGATAAAGGGAATAAATAAAAGTAAATAAAAGGAATAAATAAAGGGAATAAAAGAAAAATAATGCAATAAATAAAGGGAATGAGAGAAAATTATGGGATAAATAAAGTAAATAAAATAAAATTAATGGAATAAATAAAGGGAATAAAAGAAAATTAATGGGATAAATAAAGTAAATAAAAGAAAGTTGATGGAATAAATAAAGGGAATAAAAGACAATTAAAGGAAAAAAAGAAAATAAAAGAAAATAAAGGGAATAAATAAAGG
>NW_010558388.1:15511-22756 GCF_000687285.1 Phaethon lepturus | reverse complement strand
ACCTAGTGTTTCTGTGATTCTGTGATTTTCAAAAGCATGCTGTAAAATCAGAGATGATACAGAGGGTAACATGTCCTGATTCAAAGACTGGAGGAAATGTCTTCTAGCAAAAGACTCAGACATCAATTTAGATTAACAAAAAGACAGATTGAGCAGAAACTTGGTAACCGTGTGTAGCATCATTTCATGGAGAAGACATCATATACTAAAGGACTAGGTGATGCAGTAGTTCCTTTAGTTCTTTAGCTCTGCTGAATACAGATATGCAGTACAACCTTGTCTTAGGGTAGAATTGGTGTAATGTACAAAATAAGGTAATAATGTATGACATGTTGATCCTGAGTAAAGTAATATTATGCCTTCTACATCAGTGGGAGGTTCTGGGCACGAAGTACAACATGCTTCTGATTTGGAAATGGTAATTGGTAATGTGTGTTAATTTGACTGGACATCAAGGCTGATTCCTTTGGATATCATAAAAATTGAAACAAAGGAATCCAAATGGAAAACCAAATAGTCCATATCACATTGATGTATTCATTTCAATTTCAGCGAGCTATTTGATCTAACTATGTAGCTAATAAATGTTAAGACGAAAAGTGCTCAGAACAGTAGCAGCTTTTCAAATATTTATATTTTCATCTTAAGGTTTTTTTTCTCTTTCAAACTATCAAACGGCATGAGTCTGCATTAAAAAGAGACTTTCATGCCAGCAAAAATGTTCAGCTCTTTCAAACTAGAAACCTAAATGCGTTTACCTTTTGGATTATTTTTGTAATTTTTGTAACTGGCATTCCACTGGGACTGGTATGTGTGCTGGCTGGAGGTGGGTAATGGTCCCACAAGGATATGCTTTGCTTTCTTCAAATAAATATAGGCATATATTAACTGGAAAAGCAACCTGGGAGAAATTTAATTCTCAGACTGCCAACATTGCATTGCAGCCAGGCATTGTTATTGCTTATTTGTATTACAGTAGCGTGTAGGGTAGGTGAAGCTGCCATTATTGTAGGCAGTAGAAGATTACACAGCAAAACAAAGTCTCTTGTAGAGGAAGTCTTTCATGTAACTCTAAATATGGGAAAGGAATTAACAGCTCAGGGAAGGGAAGTAACTTGCTGAAGGTCACACAACAGGTCAGACTCAGAGCTGTTGGGGAAGTCCAGGATCACTGATTCCCTTTGGCCCAGGCTGTTGAACCAGTCCAAGGAAAGATGTCTTCCTATCCCCACTAAGTATAAATGAAGACAATCTGTCCAGGCTAACAGCTGGCATAAATCAGTCGAACCCCACTGAAGTCAACGGAGATGCATTTAGTTATACCACCTGCAAGTATAACTTGTTATAGGACTTGTCATCGGAATTCCTGAATTGAGCTTAAGGAAAATGGAATTTAAAAAGAACACAATAATCAAATGAAAGACCAGTATAGTATCTATTATAAAGAAAAATATTCTGAGAAAGTATAGAACAAATGGGAGATCTGATTTAAAATAAACTGTGACTGATGGGATGAGCTCAAAGGGTGTCCCCAGAGCCTCAGGGGCCTTTGTTAACATCTCACTACTCAACTGATTCTTCTCTCAGTGATTGCTCATCCTTTTTCTGAATACTGCTAAATCAGCCCTACCAGATGCCACTCACCCCATGGGAATCTCAAACTCTAAAGAATGGCTTGTTTTGTTTCAGAAGATGTTTGACACCACCACAGAGCAAGTATCTTTTTTGTTTAATTGTTCCAGAGTCAACTTGTGCTGAGCTAGCGTTCTTTACTATATCATCAGCTCAAATTATACACCTCTGATACTTCGCTTCATTATCACTATTCTCTGTGGATTTCTAAGGATCAAAGTATAAACTACAGGGCTGTAGGCCAGCAACCTGAGAGCCTCCAGCTGGCAAGTCTTCAGCAGGCAGTGCAACTCACCTTCTTCATGCTTGTGGGAAGTTCTGTGGGAGCTTTTTATGCAGGAAACACTTTCCTTCTCAGTTTGGAATCAAGTTCTGAAAAATAGCTCTTTTTAGCTGAGTGGTTTTTTGCCTTCCCTTGCATATTTACTGATTTCTAACCTTGATTTAAAAAAACAAAAAGTAAGTAACAGAAAAAGATTTCATGTTGTTTTCATTCTCTCACTTACCCGGTTTGTTCAGTTGCACTCTATGTACATGGAGACCATCAAAGGTCAAGAAAAAATTGTCATACTGCCCAACTGAAAATAAATATAGCGTATCATTTCTAGCCATTGATCCAAAAAATAAGAGGTGCAAAAACCAGAGCCTACTGGATGTGTTTGAACGAGGAATTCCTAGGATATACAAACACCTATTCTATCTCCCTGCTCATACGGAAACAGTCCTTGCAAACCAATGAACCAAAACTTCCCAAAGGCCCCAAGTTATGTACTCTCGTGCTCATTGTAGCATGAAATTGCTGGTCTCCTAGTATTTTGCCTCTGAGATTAGCCCACTGTTTAATTGATTTCACAGTCCAGGCTAATATGGCATGAGGTGATGCCTGCAAATGGACCAGGCTTTGCATCACGACAGTAAAAAAAAGGAGAGGAAAATGTCAGGATAAAGCAGAGACATGATGCCCAGGCTGCTTATCCCACATGCAAGGAGCTAAAAGGAAAATTCCCTGGCAATTCTGTTCCCAGTCTAACTTTCAGGAGGTAAAAACTCATGGTCTCCCGCCAGCCCTGGCTAATTTGTAGTATCAGGCCCTGAGAGAAGATGACGGCTGCAGACGGTGTGGAAGGAAAGCCACCTTGCAACACATTTTGTCAAGTTGCAGTCTCTGGCATTGGCCCAGAGCCGGTATTGCTGGAGACATGATGAAGTGTGAAAAGTCCTGGCAGGCATTTTAGACAAACAAAAGATGGGAGGCAAGGGAAAATCAGGACCAAAAGAGATTAATATTTGTGAGGTTTATAGCAGAAGAGGGAAAGCAATAGGAAGTAAGAAAAACCCCATAGGGAATTTAGTGTGATAGCACCAGATTAAAAACCGGATGGACCTGAAGAGGAAGCTTATTTTTTCCACCTGGACCTTCACCCGAGAGCAGAGATCAGGTTGTGCGCAGCAGCTAGAGAAAAGTAAATGGGAAATAATGAGAGAATTTGCAGACCCAAGATGTGAGAAAGCTCAGTGAGGCTGCGAGTGTGCGTAGTGGGGGGAACAAGGGCTGGAAGAGGGCAGAGTTCTCTAAGCTGGGAATGGTAACGGCAGTACGGCACCGGGAAAATGTGTGTTTGCCGTGGGCGAAAACTCTGCAGTCTTGGTCTCACTTGTGTGTATTGGTGGCATCCTAACTGCTTGTGGAGAATTGCCGGACACTCCTCCCCTTGAGTTCTGGTTCCCTTGGAAAGAAAGGCCGGAAGGTAGGCAGGAAGCTCCAAAAGAGCTTGATCTGGAGGAGCAGGGGGGATTGTAAGGGTGCACTAGGTGGCTGAGTGCAGGTGGAGGCACTGCCTGACCTCACCGGTCAGGCCTGCGGGGTGGTGGGGTCTGTCTGCTCTGCTGGAAATCTCCTGTGTCCGGTGTAAGATGGGAACACTCTGGGGGCGGGGGGAGCGGGGCGCCTGGTGGAAGTAAGGCAAACCACATCATCCAGGAGAAAGAAAAGAACATTTAAAAGAAATAAAAAAAAAGTTAAGTAAAGCCTCAGAGAAGGGCCCATAGGTTGAATGTAATGTACCAGTTGCAAATTTCCCAACAAAACACAGAAGTTGTTCTTGTTTCCTGGCATATGGTAAATTCCTGGACTGTATTCCTGTGAAAACTCTAGCAATTTTTTTCTGGCCAGTTTATTATGTCAAAGGTTGAAGCTTTGGATGAGCTTTGTTGCTCATGAGCCACCAGCCCATTTTAAGAGGAAATGCAGTGCTATTTTAGGCAGTAACTTGCCATGGCTAGATTTCATCCAACGAAATCAAGGACTTTTTTGCATTATATTCTTCCCAGGAAAAATGTATCCATTTCCTAATTATGCAATGCATCACTGATAGACCACAGAGTAGCAGTTCTTAGCTTATGAGACAGAAGTTACTGGTAGAGCACAATTCTCTCTAGTGAGATACAGATATATTGCAGCAGAGGAGACCTACAGAAACCAAGAAATGAAACCCTGTTTATTTTATGGAGGACCAGGTAGACAGTGCCAGGACTTGGGTCCAACAAATGAGAAGACAGTACAAAGATAATTACATGACAAAGTTGACAGGAGTTGGCTGGGTAGTCATCCCAGTTGCAGAGCTGGTGTCCTGAAATCAGCAATATAAATAAGGATGAGGCACAGGCAGCCCTTTGGTGGGAGGAAAGCGGGAGGGTGGTAGGCATCCATGGTGTATGGTAGTTCTTTTGACCCTTCCTGCTCACTTCGAGTTTGATGAATCCCCACTCCCTGTTCCCTCTTAAAAAATCTTCATTCCAATTTCCTTCTTCTCATGAGTCATCTCCATTCATGTCTTTTATCCCCATTACTTTTGAGTGCCTGAGTAGTAAGGATTTCATAAAATTTTCTCATGCACCTATTCTGTGTCAGCCTTGTCTACCTGATGCTAACAAGAAAGGTGTGGTGTCCATCCAAGTGTGAAGGATAGAGAAGACAGACTTTTTAGATAGGAAAGGAATTTCTAGACCTTCTGTCTTGGGAATATAGTTTTTGTCTCTTCTCCAGCAGGCTTTACATGGAGTCTGAGCTATTAAGCCTAGCTAGAACATCCTGATTCCATCCAGAAAAATGGGGGGCATTTCAGGAGCCCTATGTGGAATGACCTAAGCTCTTCTCCTAAGCTCAGTGATACCTGCCTCAAAGTACAGGGAAGTTTTGCTTTCCCTAAACTTATGCTGCAACTATAGTTTCTTGCTGTGGGTTTGAGTGAATAGTAGGATGCATTTTTACACAGAGATGGAAGATTTATCATGCCTTCGGGTATCATGAATGGCTATAAAGTCTCTTTCAATGCACTTTTCCTGGTATTTTAATTGCAGTGTTTTGCAATTCATTTCAGTTTCAAGTGCCACTGGCATGAAAAAGCCTTTTATTGCTAGGATGTTGTTGAAGCAGTATAAAGATGAGAACTCTTCACTACTGCCAGGAAAGCTTGCTGAAGGGCTAAAACACTTGAGGATCAAAGCATGTAACCCTACCTTTCTTTCAGCCTTCAGTGAAGAAATTAATGTTAAGGCAAGAAAGGTAGGTTTACAAACTAGATTAAGTGGGTGAAGGAAAGACTGGAGCAATGTATGACAACATACATCTTCAGGAAGGAAAAGGTTTGACTTCCTTGTTTGTCCTTGCTCTTCATTGTCTGAGTTAACATAATACTTTGAAGATGGTATTATTTGACAAGAGCATCTCTTTCTCTCCTTGGTCTCAAGAGGATCATGGATCACATGAATTTTCCTCAGACAGCTTGACTTATGATGCATATAGATGTTTGAGGAAACAGCTTTTGTGACTAACTTCATGTTCTTGACTTGATTGTGGCAGAGAAAATAATTTAAGAAAAGGAAGAAGTTAATTTCCCAGGAGCAGTGAAGAAGAGGGAGAGTAAAAGGACAGGCAAAATTGAACCACTAAAACCCAGGATGTAATCACAATACCATGTCAGGATATGGCTTTGCTGTTATCCTATTTAATACATACCTGACACTTCATAAAACCTCTACCATGGAAATATTTATGTCTACTGCTTATGTTCTGCGAAGGTTTGTCCCTCATGTCTGTGTGGGACCCACCTGAAGTCAGAGAGTGCCTCAAGCATCTAGTTCTACTGGCATGGATTTGATAGCAGGATCATGTCTTCGGTTTCTCCTGTTGTGCCATGGGTGATACAACAATGTTGTAAACAGTCATGCTTATAAGAATGAGTCAAAATCAAGAACCTAATAGAGAAGAAAGATGTGTAATAACTAGAGGTCTCGTTGAGGACTTGAGACTTAGTTTCACACCCCTCACAATGATCCTGTATGTTTTACTTGGCAAATAATTTTAACTTTTGTGTGTGTCTGTTCACTCTAAGTGAGAAGACAGCACTTCCCTTTATTAAGAATGCTGTGACAATAAAGTTATTGAAACTGTGAGAAGTTCCTGTTGTGATAGGGACCACATGTAAACCTAATTGTAACTCCATACAGACTGTGTTCTGTGTCTGTCATTGACTGTAATTGCAGTCATAAGCTTTAGAAGAAAAGGAAATCTTTGTGTCTTCTGCTCTTTCAACCTCATATGCATATCCATAATTTCACAAGTCCCCTAACAGCTCAGATTTAAACTTCTATGGTTTTCTTTTACTGAGTTCCCTGCAGCATAGAAAGGGTTTGTCCCTGCGAATGACACAGAGAAGATGGTAGAAACTGTCAGGTGGAAAACAGCACTTAAGGACCTGTACTAGGTCCTAATAAATGGAGCTGGATCAAACAGTAGGATCTCAAGAAACCATTCAGAGAAGAATTCCCTCAGACCAAGAGACACAAACAGAGAGCAACAGCTTTTGGGCACTGTGAATACTTCTCTAAGTGATGAGGGCTTAGTGCAATCTCAGGTACTGGGTAGTGCAAACTCAGAAATGCCTTATGAGCCCTCATCTACCTGCTTCTTTTTCACAGAATCACAGAATCATTAAAGTTGGAAGGGACCTTTGAGATCATTAACACAACACCACCATGCCCCCTAAACCATGTCCAGAAGCACCACATCTACACGTCTTTTAAATACCTCCAAGGATGGTGACTCAAGCAATTCCCTGGGCAGCCTGTCCCAATACCTGATAACCCTTTTGGTGAAGACATTTTTCCTAATATCCAATCTAAACCTTCCCTGGCACAACTTGAGGCCATTTCCTCTCATTCTATCGCTAGCTACTTGGGAGACGAGGCCAACACCCTTGTCGCCACAACCCCCTTTCAGGTAGTTGTAGAGAGCAATAAGGTCTCCCCTCAGCCTCCTCTTCTCCAGACTAAACAAACCCAGTTCCCTCAGATGTTCCTGCTAAGACTTGTGCTCCAGATCCCTCAGCAGCTTTGTTGCCCTTCTCTGGACATGCTCCAGCATCTCAGCATCCTTCTTGTAGTGAGGGGCCCAAAACTGAACACAGGATTCAAGGTGCGGCCTCACCAGCGCCGAGCACAGGGGCATGATCACTTCCCTGCTCCTGCTGGCCACACTATTGCTGATACAGGCCAGGATGCTGTTGGCCTTCTTGGCCACCTGGGCACACTGCCGGCTCATGTTCAGCCGGC
>NW_010558388.1:0-15294 GCF_000687285.1 Phaethon lepturus | reverse complement strand
CTTGGTGTCATCTGCAAACTTACTGAGGGAGCACTTGATCCCCTCACCCAGATCATCTATAAAGATATTGAACAAGACCAGCCCCAGAATCGAGCCCTGGGGAACACCGCTTGTGACCAGCCACCAGCTGGATTTAACTGCTGCCAGGAGGCCTGGTGCCTTGTAAACTGCCCCATGGTCAAAAAAACCCAAAATTCTGCTGACAGCACCAACCTCTGAACCACATGTTGACCAGCTGTGTTTTCCTATTCCTTTCAGCATTCCTCCCTGCCCCTGAAGGGACTGATGAAAACACTACCACGCTCCTGCTCCATCGATCCGTCGCTTCAGTGCTCTGAAGTCCCTTTTAATTCCCTTTGGGCTTCTTAGTGCTACCTCATTGTTGCCAACCTGTGTGACCAACAGCGGGTAGTAATCGGGCCGAACCAGACCAGGAAGTTTCCTGATGACATCTCTCACCCAGGCCCCAGAGAGGCAGCAGATTCCCCTGTGGGTTGGGTCTGGTCGACATATTGGGCCCTCTGTACACCTCAGAAGGGAGTCGCCTACAACAATTACCCTCCTTTTTTTCTTAAAAGAGGATGTCTTGATGCGTGGGGCTGGCTGACTCACCCTAGGCACCCCCCTGGATGGACTTTCATCAAGGTCCTCATGTTCCTGGCCCTCAAGTTCCAGAGCCCAATACCTGTTGTGTAAGGGCATCTTCTCAGACAACCTGCAAATGCACTGCCTGCTTCTGCATGCCGACACATCTACTGTTAGACCAGTCTGTTTACTGTCATGGTGCTGATGTAGTAAGGATAGGAATTGAGCACAGAGGATTTCTCATGTTGCAGAGGATGGAACTCAGTGTTTTGTTACCAAAGATGTTTGGTCTTTTGAGTCACTGCAGGATGCATGATGATGAGTATGTCAATCAGGTACTCTCATCTTTGGAGTATTGCCTTATTGCTGTTACTGACTTTTTTCCCATCGCAGAGATTCCCCTATTCTATGTATGGAACCAGTGCTTCCATATATGAAAGGGAAAATGAGAATGTGTTCATTTTTTCAGACTTTTATTGGACATTATTTCAGACACACTGAAATCATAAAATGGGGCAGACTGTCACATTGCCTTTTGTGTGTTTTTCTTTGATTCAATGGCTTTTCAAGACTAAATACTACTGAACTAAAAATGAGTACTACAGGCACCTGAACACCCATTTGAGTATGAGAGATGACTTTATAGGATGGACATTTTTCGTCCTGGCTCTCTTTTTGTTCCTTTTTCACAGACTCTCCTGGTAATACTAACTTAAGTAGCTCACAAGGGTGTTGTGCAGATTAATTAAGTGCTAAGTATTATTAAGTGGACCACAAACCCAATAAAGTTTGAGCTGAACTTTTGAACCTATGCTGTTCATGTGGGTTCTAAATTAGCTAAACGAGCTTACAGAATATTGCAGTATCCAGATGAAACAACCAGGGTGAATTTAGGTATGTAAATGTAATTACTTGCCTTGGAATTTGGCCAAAACACCATAGACAAAGTACTAGCCATGCTCTTACAAAAGCAACTGCAGTTTTTTAACCACTACAGTAGAATGCTTCTTATTTCAGAAGGATTTTTAAATTAAATATGATTGGATTATAGATGATTGAAAGAATATTTTTCAGGTTTTTGAATATTCATCTCAAAATGAAACCATAAATATTCTGAGTAGAAGTCATGTGATTTTTTTTCAGAAATGTATCCATCAATCATAAAAATGGGGAAGAAAGTGAGGGTTTGGTTGCAATTTTTTATATCCAGAAAGAAAAATCATGTCAGGCTATATTTTTGATTAAAAAAAAAAAGTAAAGGGCAGTTTGACAATAGAAGTTAATCTATGAGAAACAAATTTCACTGAAGAGAGAATGCCATGTCCAAGACAATGATTTAGTTTGTAAAGGATTGTTTCGTCCACTGGCAGTGCCTTTATATTGACTAAAAAAAAAGTAGTGGTTCATTCATCTAATTCATATGAGCTATCAAAGTAATCTAAATCCCAGCCTGAATAATAAATTCATTCTGTATTCAATAGAGAGAGACATCACCAGGAGTGACTCAGTTTATCTGTTTTAGATGCTGGTCTAGAATGGGATGAATCTCCTTCTAGAGATGTCTGCCTCCACCAACTTGAGAGATGACCATGTTGGACTAAGTGTCAAGCATTCTAATGACTAACGGCAGGCGAAATGAGCTTCTCCTTAAAATGATGATACTGCTAATTTAAACATCTCACTTGGGTGTGCTCAGTTAGGATAAATGAATCTGCTCTTTAATGCAGATGCCAGGGAAAGGTGCTAGCATAAGCACAATGAATTCCAGTACTTGAAGAAGCATGAACTTCAGGGATGTAAAACATGATAGTTACTAGAACTTGAGCACACCTTGGAGAGAAATATTTTTACAATGGAAGAACAAAGTCAAAGACTACTCTGGGACTTAGGAGATCCAAGTATAATTCCAGGTTTGTGAATTTATTTTTTTTTAATTCCCCTCATCTTTATGTGCTGTAATGTTAGCATCATTTTACATTATCTATCTTCATATGGAGTCTTAAATTTTATGTCTACCTATACAGATTTTTTAAACAATATTTATAATATTGGGTTTCAGATCTCATTTCGTTGACCTTTATAATCTGAACTGTAGCAATAGCATAGTCAAGCCACCAGAAGGTTATTATCTTCTGGGTGGAGGAGCCAGGAAATGTGCATGTTATTTATGAGATCACCTATAGTATGATACATTCAAGTACATGAGCCTTTTAGTAAGATGCATACCTATAAAAGACTGCTGAACTGCTGAGGACTTCGCACATGATTGTTGTGAAACTTGATTTTTTGTAGAAGCAGACAGATCTTTGCTTGGAAAAGGAAAAAAGCAAGAACCATCATTAGCATTTATTATCAGCTACATTATTAGCACACTCTCTTTTAAGTATGAGTTTGACTAGCTGTTTGGCATTCATGTCAAGGGCCTTTTGACAAAACATGCAATAAAAATTAAATGCATAATAACCTTAAAAAAAAACTCTTCTTTTTCTCATACACATGTCTTTGTCCAAAATTTTAATTTTAAAGAAAATTAAAGCCTGGAGCATCCCCATGAAATGTTGTTATGTAACAGCATAGAGTTTGAAACTGTACAGTACACAGATAACCACTCTTTTTTAAAAAAAGATGTTCCCACCAATACCAAAATTTTGTAAGCATTGATTATTGAGTGAATTCAAGGTAAGTATCCCTATCCGCCCTTTTTAATTGTTTCACTTTCCTATGAAATAGAAGTAATTTATGGTTTTTTATTTCTTTCTGTCTACATTGCTTGCTGCCCAGAAGGCCAACTGTATCCTGGGCTGCACCCAAAGCCGCGTGGCCAGCAGGGCGAGGGAGGGGATTCTGCCCCTCTGCTCCGCTCTGGGGAGACCCCCCTGCAGTGCTGCGTCCAGCTCTGGAGCCCTCGGCACAGGAGAGACATGGACCTGTTGGAGCGGGGCCAGAGGAGGCCACAGAAATGATCCGAGGGATGGAACAGCTCTGCTGTGAGGCCAGGCTGGGAGAGTTGGGGTTGTTCAACCTGGAGAAGAGTAGTCTCCAGGACCTCCTTCTTGCAGCCTTCCAGTACTTAAAGGGGGCTTGTAAGAAAGATGGGGACAGACATTTTAGCAGAGCCTGTTGCAATAGGACAAGAGGTAATGGTTTTAAACTAAAAGAGGGCAGATTTAGGCTAGATAGAAGGAAGAAATGTTTCCCAATGAGGGTGGTGAAACACCGGCACAAGTTGCCCAAAGAGGTGGTAGATGCCCCATCCCTGGAACCATTCAAAGTCAGATTGGACGGGGCTCTGAGCTACCTGATCCAGTTGAAGATGTCCCTGCTCATTGCAGGGGGGTTGAACTAGATGATCTTTAAAGGTCCCTTCCAAACGAAACTATTCTATGATTCTATGATTGCTCAGGGTACGGTCCTCAGAAGACATTGAAAATACAGAATTTTACAGTAATCCGGGAAACTGTTGTGTCATTTTGTAAATGAAGAAATGGAACCCAGGTGAATTAAGTGAGCCAAAGTTGAAAAAGAACTTTTTGTAACTGAGGTGAAAATTGGTATCCATTTTTCAGTATTCTAGGGTACTGTTCTGTCTATTATTCTTTGGTCTGAAATCACTTTGATAAGGAAAAGGGTTTATTACCTATTGTTGTTTCTCTTTGTAGATCTCAAGAAGAGTTTGAGACTTAACTCAAAATATTTGGTCCTAACCAGATTCAAATCAAGCACTTTCAGATGCAATTTATATTTTTAATTCGGAAGACTGGTGCATTTTTAGTCTTAGAAGAAACTATGGTAACCCAAAAAGGGAAAGGATATGTGGTAACCAAGAAGCTTTTTATTAAAAAAACTCCTGAGTCTTCCTAATTTTAATAACAGGTGAGAAATTTAGTGATATTTGAGCTGGGAGATTGGTAAAACTAATTTAGCAGGCAGACCTGACTTCTGGGAGTGTTCACTTCCCTCTTAATATGTGATGATTCATACATGTATGATTTCCTTAACAAGCTGAAGATAAGCCTCTGCTAAAAATTAGTTAAGGCTTTGGTTTTTGCATGTCTTTCCAGTGTTACTACATGGAGCAGCCTTCAATGGCCAGTGCCTCTGAGCTGGCAGACCACTTTCTGTTCCTTTGTATGAACATAGAAACTGCCAAACCAGTTCAGACCAATAATCCGTTGTCCTAGTATCCTCTCCATGACAGTAGCCGGTGTTAGATGTTTAGAGAAGCAGAATAAGAAGCAAGATCATAGTTGCATAAACATTCCTGGCTTTTGGCATTAATTATTTTAAGGACTTCTTGAACTAAGAAGTTTCATGTGGTCCATCCTGTTAAATAGGATTATGGATGGATTCCTCTCCATCACTATGAGGAAACCTGTTTTGAATCCACTGGCTTTTCTGAACTGTGTTAATGAATTTCACAGTTTAATACTTCTAGTGGAAAAAAAAGTATTTCCATTTGTTTGCCTTTTTTAACCTGTTGCCTGATTATCTGATGCAGTGACTGCTGTTTCTTCATTCTTCATTACTTTCTAGCACTATATCATGTGCCACAGATGTTGTGTCTTATCCGGAGATTTATACTTTGCTTATAGAAATAATTTCCTTCTCCTCTAATTCCACAAAACCAGAGAAACTTAAAGCTGTTCAAGATTTAATTTTCAATTCTGCTAAAAATGTTAGTTGTGATTCAAGAAAAACAAAATTATGTTTCTGTAGTTTTTGACTGGGAAGACTGTTGTCATATTCACCTCTGCTTTTAGGCAGAAAGTAAAATTTATCTGAATCTGCCAAAACCAGCAGAGGAAGTAAAGCAGAGCTGCTGCAAAAGCAGTGCAGCTCCCCAAGTGCCCCAGCCCTGCAGCCCAGCTGGAGGGAAATTTGTCAAATTTCACCTTGTGCCAGAAACTCAGTTTCTGCTGGAAGTGGAAATTGAGAGAGCTTTTCAGCTGGTGGTTGGCAGCTGACAGCTCCTTCTGAAACAGATTTTTCCCTCTCCCCTGCAAATACCTTCAGAAGATATTTCTCATTTGTGAATTTTCCTTACCCTTTTCCTTTCCCTTCCCCTTCCCCTTCCCTTTTCCCTTTCTTTTTCCCCTCAAAGACTTTCTGTCTTTCTTTTCTCTCAGCTGTAAGCTCTGGTAAGGCCTGAATGGAGAAGCCTTAGTGCAGAACTTCTATCAATTGTATTTTAGGCCATCATTTGTCAAGTTCAATTTTAAAGTGCCAAGTGATGGGGATTTATTTAATGACATTTCTTTTCCCAGGGTGTCTTTGGTGATTTTCTTTCAAGCTCACTTTCATCCTTCCCTGCTAATTAAGACCTTTTGAGAAGAATATAAAAATTAAACTTCCACTGATACCTCATTCTTTGTGAACCTCTCTGCCAAGGCTCACTGCCTTTACATAAAATGTGATTCTCCTCTGAAATTGAGTGCACAAATTAATATATGAGATTAATTTTTATTTCCTTTCTTGCTCTACTTCTAGATGTCTTGCTACCTTCAAACAGTACCTGTCTATTAGAATAGACTGAATGACAAATTCTTGGACTTGAGTAACTTTATAAAGTGTTTCCGCAAAAATTAACAACTCTCATTATACCGGCTAATTACCTATGCCTTGCTGTGTATTTTCTTATCATGATCTAATGTCTTACATAACTTAGTGCGTTAATTTTTCTGGTTGATAATCATCTCAGAGATTGTAGAATTTGAAGACTGCATGCCTCACTTATTGTCAGAAGAAGCAGGGCGGAGGAAAAAAGCCCCAAAGGCGCGGCTGAAGTCTTAGGTACACCTATGCAAAGCCACTGAGCCTGGTTCTCAGTCAATCCCAATATTTCTTCTATTAGATTAAGTTGATTTGGTGCAGAGGTGAAGGCTGTCCTAGGTGAGTTAAATTTATCGAAGAAATGCCATATCTGCTGTCCTAGTGTGGGTTAAGGTGAGGTCAGACCTAGATGTGTGTGTAAGGAAGACCACGAAAGGATTATATCCCATGTAGTACTTGCCTCCAGGCATTAGCAGACTTTCTCGTTCTTCCGGAGGAAGATAGTGAAACAAGGAGCTTTTGTTGTACTTTTTTTTTTGCCTTTTTACAACACCAGAATAACATAATGGGACCTGCAATAGATATTCAAAGAGTGTTTATTATGTTCAAATTAAAACATAAGCAACACCCTTGTGAAAAGAGTTATGACCTTGCAAGCTGAAGAGGTTTGAAGGGGGCAATCATCTATTTGCTGGCTTCTGAAGTCAGCAGAGGAGTCTCAATGTCCTTGCAGAGGGTAAGAGGTGACTATATTTGCACAGTTTCCTTTGCGAAAGACTTTTGTTCTCTAATGTGTTGGTATTGCAAAAAAAATTTCAGGAATACAGTCAAATTTCTGGGTCAAGTAGTATGCAAAAGTTTAGATTCGCATCCTAAAAGTTTTAGGTGTACAACATGTTAATATTTTGTTGAATTCTTCAGGATATTTTCACTGGCAATAAGTTCTTCCAGTGTTATGTTCTTAATGATAACAGGTGCTGCTCATATACTGCCTACTCAGTGAATGCTCTTCTCTTGAGATCTCCAGTTGGCCCATGCACTTATCAGTCGGCATTTTCAATAAGAAATTATAATTTGGGGCCAAATTAACTTGCCTCCAGGAGCTGTGCTGTTATTGAATTATTATATATAATAGCACCATTAATGAGAACCCTTGCTGAATGTTGTGTTGTGTGAGCTTTATGTTATGGTTTGATTTGAAAAGTTACCAAATGCTTGTGATAAGGTTGCAAGCTATACAGCATCACATGGGAAAACATTCTTGTTTGGATCTAAGTGTGTTTTTGATTATATGAATTCTGAGTTCTGGACCACTTTCCACACCATCTGCAGCCAATCTGCATAGCCTGGGAAATTCAATCAGACATTTTGCCCATCTGTAAAACCAGAACTGCTCTGTTACTGTTTCACCCTAATTAATGGGGTTTATTTCATTTGCTGCTTTGTTTACTGCTAGCCCTGCTCTCTAAATCCCATTAGAAAGAGTACAGACTAGTCTCAGCACCTGATTAAAACGCTTCTAGAAGTATTATGTAAATTTTCTAAAAAAAAATTTTTTACTTAATAAATTGTATATATCAAATTGGTTGGACACAGCAGATACTGGAACGCATATGTTTTGTAGTTCCAGCCTTAAGTAACTATTTCCAAAGTCTCTTCTTAACTTGCTACAAATTGGTATTGCATGTAGTTCTAGGAAATTGGATAATGTTGTTCAAGGCACGTACATTAAATTCAGTGTTAAGAAGAACAGGCAGGGGAGAGAAGAAGGCTAGAGAACCGCTGCCTGATTTGAAGGAATGAAAAAAAAAAAAATATTAAGATTTGGGGCTCGCGTTGCTGATTTGTATCAACTAAATATAAGAGACAAAGCTATTCAATTGGTTTGTCTGAGATAATCCACATTTTCTAGGCTGTGCATTTTTATTAAGAATAGCAAAAATGCAGAGTGGGGAAGACTGAGAAGATGGACTTGAGACATTTCTATTACCGCGTCCCAAAATGGCTTTGAGAGACCTGAACTTGCTCAGAAGTGCCATTTTGTTTTCTAAGCTGCTGCACAAACAGAATCAAAACCCAGCTGCTGCTAAGCTAATAAAAACTATGTTAGTCAAACAACAGAAAATGTTAAAAAAACACCCCAAAACTTGTTCTTTGTCTTTTGGTTTCAATTGCAGCTATAAACTGGTCGCCAGTTACAAACAATTTCCATTTCTAACAAAAGCTCAGATTCCTTTCTTCATTGTTCCATGCTTCGACTGAAAAAATTCCTGGCTGAGATCTGTTGTAGAACTACTAAACTGATAGTTTTGTAAAACTAGAGGAAAATCCCTTCAGCTATTTTAGAATCGTAAAACCACACACGCAGGCGCACACACCTTTCTAGCCCTTGGTGATCTTGAAAGCTTGTGGTTGAGGGGATACAGCCTCTGGAGAGAGCAGGTCAGGTGTGGGCAGCTGATTCTTAAGAAGAGTTTTATGCAGGGATTTCATTATACCCACATAAAGCCAGAGAAAATCCTCTCCTAGGTCAGGCACCCGACCTGGGGTTACAGGAGGTGATTATTTTTGTGCTCTGCCAGATAAAGGCACTGCTTAAGCTCTTTTTTGAGCTCTTTTTTGGACTCTCAGCTCCTTGGGACAGTTATTCCCCCTTATGAATGTCTGGAAATTGCTGAGCACTTTTTGGTCACTACCATCAACAACTAATGAATAAAAATGATGGTGATTATATCACGAGAACCGGAACTCTGAAAAGCTTTAATCACAACAACGTAACAGATTAATTAGAATGTCCAAAAACCAGAGACAATGCATCTGATTTCGAGATGCTTCAGTGGGAATTTTTATAAATGTACAGAGAATTTTCATAACGTGGAAAATCAATTATATTTATAAGAGGTATAATAATCATAAATACACAGTAAATGTTAATGCCAGCTCTGATATAATGCCTTGCGTCAGTAGATCTCAAAGCACTTTAAAAAGGAAGTATTCATTAGCATCGTAATGAAAACCAAATTAGTTTTGCTAATTTGCATTATGCGCAGGGATCTATGATCAGGGTAGTAAAGCCGGCAGATAGTTGTGTGTGCAGGTAAGTCAGTCACTTAACTTATTTATTGGTGTGTAGAAAGTGAGTAATGGTAGCTGAAATGTTTTGCAAGCCTAACAAAGAAAGGGAAAGATGAAAAAAAGAAAATGCTCTGGTTTGATCTGGATATGGTAAACTGCAGTGAATAAAAAGGGAGCAGTTGGGCTTTGCCCAGTTTTAAATTGCCTATAACATACTCCTAAAAGTTATGAGGTTGTATATGATTAAGCAATTGACTTCACACATGTGCGATGGAATATTCTGCCCTGTTTTCAGTAGTTTAATCACCTGGGGCCTGTGGAGTCCTGGTAAATCCATTTGCAAGACATCACGGAAGCACACATTGGAGAAAACCTTGAGAATGGCAACCCAGGGGGACTGCTTATTTTCTGTTTCCCGAAATGTACTTAGATTTTTTGCAGTTTGACCTAAGATTTCCTATGTTTACCCACAGAGCTATGGTGTAGCATAAGCATATATATATATAGTATATATGTAATGTACAGATGGTGTATGTATAGAATATATAGTGCAGAAACATCCTCTGAAACACTGTAATCATAGAGACAAACTCTGTCACAGATATGTCTTAGAGAAGTACCTTGTTTTATGGTCCCATGTTTTCCAAAGGAACATTTTTATGCTGGGAAATGTCATGTCACTTCAAGAGTTTGTGGACAACTTTTCATTTGGGAATAGGGTTTTCCTGCTATTCTTTTTCAAAAGCTTCTTAATTTTTTAAAAGTTTTTTCTTTTTTATTAACCTCAATCTGGTTTTATTATTGTACATTTCATTTGGAAACTCAAAAAGTTGAAAACAAAGCAAAAAATATTGATTTTTCTTGAAACTATATTCCAGTAAGTTAAAAATAAAATCTCATCTCTTAAAATTTCCTTTTGCAGAGTATTATGGAATTACCTTTTTTTTTTCCTTGTTTGTTTGTTTGTTTATTTCCCCAATCTGGAAGAAGATTGCATAGGAGACTTGTGGAATTTTCCATGAAGTTAAACTTCCAGTTTATTAGCTCCCTGGTATCGGCATCCAAGTGAGAAATTTTGAGTGAATGTATTCAGACAATTAAGCTTCATTTTTTGATTCCTAATTGCACACACAGAGAGGGATTTAATTTAAACACGAGTTCCTTCAGTGCTAGCAATTGTGTGACTTGTTGTTTGACCCATATTTTTATTGAACAGATCTTTGATTAGGACTTTTTTGTGAATTGTTCATCTGAGCTCTTTGTAACACATTTTTTGCTTGGCCTTATTCACAGTTTAAAACCATCCCCATCCTAAACCGAGTTTTCCGCTTGACACTTGCTGTAAAGACTCCATGGAACATCTCTTTCCAAGTCCCTTTGCTTGAAGACATTGGCAGCTGTAGCTCATAAAGTCTTCATACAACCCGGAGAAATCACTGAAAGCATTTTAGGGATACATAAGGACTATGACCTTAAGAGTACATTATAAATTAATTTAATAGGTAATATTTATGGACCCTAGCTTGTAATGACAGAGTATTTTTTCCCTCATCAGCTGTGTGCTTTACTCTTTTGTGCCATATGCTGTTATTTTCACCCACAGAAATTGTGATTAAAATGCTGTCCAAAAAGAAAGATGTCCTTTCGCATAGGTTTTTGACCACTCTCCATCTGGAGGTCTCGGGGAGACCTTCAGCATCTCCATCTGGTACAACATTGTATCTCCTTGTTAAACACAGATGGAAGAGGGGAAAGAGGTTCTACTGATCACACTCATATGAAGGCTGAGGAAACAAGAGATTTGAAAGCATTCAGATAGTAAGGAGCACTTCAAGAAAGATTAGGAAAATTCTTCAGACATTTTTCACTAACTATCCCCCAGATGCTCACTCCAATCTATCAGCATCCTCTGTTAACTCAAGCCAAATCCCTTTCATCAACGTCCTGCCTTGGCTAGCCCTTAGGAAAGCAAAGACGAATGAACGGGGCGAAGGCATGGAGTCACACAGTTACGTGGGATTTTCCATATTGTTTAAATGCTTGAACTTTCGTGGTGCAGTTTTGCCTGTTCCCCCTTGCAGTGTACTAGATCATGTTTGGACGGGCCAGGAACCATACCAGATACAGTTTTTCCAAGCCCATCCTGTTCTGAAGGGGAAAGAACTTCGGCCGGATGGCGGTCAGCTGCGCATGCCCCTCGCCCGCAGGGTGGGAGGTCAGGCCTAGCCCTGGCTGCTTTGCTGCTATAGACACAGCCGGGAAGACCACGTGTGTACTGCAGAGGCTAATTTGCAATGTAACGAGATCTTATAGACAGGGTCTCTGTGCCTTAACCCCCCATTCTGCGGGAAGGAGTCTTCTGAGATTCAAAGGGCCATTTGGAGGTGGGGGGAAATCTGCTGTGGGATGGAGCATGTGCAAAGAAGTGCCATAGATAGCCTGAAATAGATTGTTTGGCTCAGTCTCATTTTTCCTGGATGATTTTAAATGATCCAGAATCGGTTTCTCCCAGGGCTTTCAGGAGCCTGCGGTGGCCGGGAGATTCTCTGTTTGAGGCAGTTCTGGGTCTGCTCTGGCCAGAGCCCCTGCTGTATGCAGGCTAATGTCGTACATGTCTCCTCTGTACATCCCTTCACTGCCGTTCTCCTTAAACACGGGCGGGTAATGCAACCCCAGCTCGACAGGGTCCGTGAATGTGGCCTACTCTTAGTGTTTTTTGGGCATTCCACAGCGATCAACAGTACCAGAGTGAACCAAGATACTTAATGCCCATTTCTTTGTGAGGGGCTGGATCCAGAGCCGTGCTGGGTGTCTCCCAAAAGGGAGTGAGAATGCTCTGAAAAGTCAGTGGGAGGTGAAAGACCTCAGCATCTCTAAGACTGGGCCCAGCATGGTGCAGAAAAAGCACGGTTTCCTACTAGTGTGTACCTAATTGTATTGAATTGTAGTACTATTTCTACAGTGAGATAAGTTAATGAACCTCAGCTGATTATGCCCTAGTTTACTTAATAGTTCACATTATTATTTAAATGTGAAGCCGTAAGTATGTCAGCCTGTAATTGTTTTTACTATTTCTCTTTTTTATTATAGTGCTTCTATAGTATGTAGCTTAATTACGTTTTACTCTATACTCTATATGTAAATGAAGAGAATGGTCTCTTTTTTGGTCTTACATGCTACAACAGTATTAGGGAAGGACTAGCAGCTGGATGGGGACGGTCCAGGAGCAGGAGATGGGGAGATGCAGCAGGCAATTTGTGTCCGACCTTGACCAAGCCATGTGGGCTGCATTTTGCGAAGCAGGAGCCCAGAGATCAGTGCGCTGAGCAGACCTCTGCCTTTTTTTGTGTGAGAGGCTCTTCTCTGCTGCAGAGGACAACTGAGCAACATGGTGTGAAACAGAGGTACAGCTGTGAAATGGCTATAGATTTAGAAGTTAATGGGTAGTTTTTCAGCCCTGCTGAGTGCCCAGAGCTCCTGTTCTCTCCAGGGGAGCTGAAGCTGTAGAAAATCAGGCCGCTGCTTTAGTTGCCTAAATAAAGATTTAGTTTCCCGCTGTTATGAGCCTCAGTTCTGGCACACCCATAAAAAAGATAACAGTCCTCTGGCAAAATATTGCTGCTTAAAAATGTCACAGTTGTTTCTTCACCACAAATCACATACACCTGGAAACTATCTGGGAAGAGCAAGGAGACCATGGAAAGCTGCCTGCCGTCAAAGCACAGGCTCTGCCACTAGCCCGGGAGTGACACATTTAGCTCAAACGCCTCTGTCTGGATGTTGGATCATTTCCGGCTCTGGAGCTCTCAGGAAGTGGCTTTCCACGTGTGTTCTAGTCTGTTGTCTTTGGGCCAGTGCTGTCCTACCTCTGACTAACGGGCGGTTTTAGCCGGTAGGCAAGTTTCTGCAGCTAACAGTTTTTTACCTAGCAGTGTGAGCAGAAGAGAAATTGAGGTCTGTACTCATAATCCTGTGACTGGCCTAAGTGCCTGGCAGCGGGAGGGGAGAAGGGTGAAGAGACGTGCAGAGCGGATGGAGAAGGGAGCCCTGTGGGACCACGGATGAAAACTACCCCTGGCTTTCTGTCAGTAGCTTTGCTACAGGGTTTCAGGTGAATAAATTCCAGAAATGTGCTGAGATTTGGCTGAAAGAGTCTTACAAAATTGCTCCAGGTCTTTAAATGTGAGGGGAAATTAGTCTGAATTGGTTTTATTGTATTTTGCAGTTAATATACTGTATGTCACATAATTAGCGGCTGTGTTGTAACGTACATACACAAGTGGGGGAAATAAAAGTAGAGAGAATATTCATCCTTAATTAGTGCTCCTTAAATGCTAGGTGCTTACATATGCAACCATACTGGCGCACTGGCGTACATGGTGATTACTACCATTATCTAACAGAGTATATTTCTCCTCCTGGAGACGAAATCTGTCTAACAAGTCTAAAATGGTATAAATATGCCCAGTTTAATAAGGCTGACTGGGCTGAAAGGCAATCTGCATTTCAGTTGTTTTACAGCATTCACAACATGAGAGAGCTGATAAATTTTTGATCAACTTTATCACCCCCTGACACACGAATTGCATTTCTTTTCTTATTTTTAAAAACGACATAAGCAAAACCAGAAGCCAGTGGGATGCTGATTATTTTGCCTTTTTCCTGATCTCACCAAATACCCACCTGGTCCTCAGTGAGTATCATTGTAATTCCTTTTGTCCTTATAAGTCATCCAGTTCAAAGCTCATGGTTTATCCTATAGAAAGAACGACAGTGCCAAAATCTGAAACACGTCTTTTGTTTTATCACTATAATTACTGTATTAGAAGTGTGACCTCTGCCTGGAACTGCCATCTCCTGCTCCTCCGTCTCGGTGACCAGGCTCATCTGATCCTTTCTGCTGGACCAAATCTATCTGATTGCACAAACGGTTTCAGAGGACACCAACAGCTATTGTCAAAAATCCAAGCTCCAGCTGTGAATGGATTTTATGAAGTTTGACATGATGGTTCACTGTCTTACTGTCCCCAGCTTGTCAGAGCAGGCAATAGGCATTTTTCTTTATTTTTGTCAGAGAACAGTAAATTCAAACCTAGCAGTAACTGCTGCCAACCTTACCTGCTGCACAAAGCTGGTTGTTACCAGTTAAGAGTTGTTTTGCAGAAGGAAAATGAGAACTGTAATCAAGTGCTCATGGGGAGGGAGAGGAGGAGGGGAGAGAAAGAGTTCTGAGGATCAAGATTACAGGGCGTTACTGTCCACCAGAAGGAGACTGGTGTGCTACACTGGAAGCACAAGAGAAATCTCTGCTTTGTAGGGTCACAGCAAAAATTAAAGATACATTAAACAGACTTCTGATTTTGAGTTGCCTCCGTTATTTTTATCTCCACAACTGGGATGACCCCAGGTAGACAAAGTTTTTAGGGCTGCTTTTGCAGCTTTGCAGGAAATGTCTATTGGGGCACGTGAAAATGGAACTCTCTGAAGAGAGAGGGAGAGTTGTTTTTTGGGAAACTTGATTCATACCCTTAGAAGCTAAAGACACCTAATGAAATATAACAAAAAAGCAAATATCTTTCCACACCTATTTCTACCACAGCACAGTTATGTAGTCTGAACATAATAGAAGTGCTTGGGAAAATGTGCCCTTTGATTGTTACTTCAGGGCTTTAAAGTGACAAGCCGTAAAGGGTGAAGACTGACTCTTTGATCTTGAAAAGCTTGAAAAGTGGAAGCTTTACTCTGTTCAAATAATTTCAGGTAATTGTAAGTAATCCGAATTGAGTCTCAGGGCTGCAGGGCTTTACATAAGTGATTCGCATTTGAAGAGGTTCTGAATAAACATGAATTCAGATTTCAGGAGCCTCTTTACAGTATTAGATACTTTCAATAAACTTTGGTTAACCCTCTCAGGCTGAGGCAAGAGGTAGCATGCTCATTGTGAAAGAGGTATCGGCCTACGGGAGAAATGATGACAGAGGCTAGAAAGATGAAGGAAAAGGCTGTGGTTATTCTGTGTATTAGTGCTAGCCAGATCTGCAAAAGATGCTGCCTTTTATCTGCAGAGGGATCTGGACAGGCTGG
>NW_010558387.1:11815-16204 GCF_000687285.1 Phaethon lepturus | reverse complement strand
AGGAAGAAGAAGGTCGGTGCCAGCGGGTGCTGCCGGGGAGCTCCGGTAAGAAGATGCCGTGCGTCTTAAAAGTTAATTACGGGGGGATTTTAATTATGAGGGAAGAGAAAGCGGCAGCAGTTGACAGGCTGCAAACGTTTGAGGTCAGGGCACGCACCTGCCTGCAGCCTGGCCCAGGTGTGCTCAGCGGTTGCAGCCACATGCGCTTTTCTTGAGGAGCAACAGTTACAACAACTTAACGTGTGGTTCAGTAACAGGAACCGGATTTGTTGTGTTACTGGCTGAAGCGTCTCCTGGTGTGTTCTTTGGTGGTTTTTTTTTTTTGTCTCTCAGTAAATTGCTAAAAGCATATGTGTTTGTTAGTCTGTAGTTGTGTTTAATTTGCTAAGTGCGCTTACTCATTTCTTTAGTGTGGAAAGAGGCTCTCTTCCCTTGTGAGGAAACAAAAAGTAACAGAACAGCAAGAATCTGTCAGAAAAAAATGTGGGTTTGTTTTTCTCGAGGAGAAACAGAGCAGCTTCTCATGATGGGGTGAACAAACTTACTGATATCAGAGTAAGGCTTGTGGAAGGAGACCTTAAGGAGAAGCCTCCCTTGAGATTAACTCGTCCAGTGTGTCGCACCTGAGGATCTGCTCCATTGAACATCCTCTGACTTGTCCCAAATATGTAGTCCATAAACCAGCCTGTCATTTTGTTAGGTGCATTTCTAGTAACCTTTTAAAATAAATAAACTTCCTTATTAACAATCTTTTTGCATTTTATAGCCTGGGAGAGAAACAGCTGATGGGTAGATATGGTAGATAAACTTGTGGCTGGAGTGAAGGCAGTGAACAGAAAGGAGCTGCTTGCTCTCTTTCAGACCAAGAACTACAACAGTCAAGTGATGATGGAAGGCAAAAGATTGAAAACAAGTATGACACAGTGGGTTTTTACAGAATACTAGGTGAGCTCTAGAGTGTTTTGTCATCCTGTCCCCCACCCCCAGTCTACTGGGTGTCAGAAAACTTCATGTGGCTTCAAAAGCAACTGGATGGAAGAAATTGAAATTTCACAAGAAGTAGAAGGTTGTAACCCCTGGCGTTGGAAACTGCTGAGCTGTAAGGGAACCGAAACCAAACGAACATGTGTAGAAGATGGTGGAGAGTACTTGTTCTCCTTCTGCTCTTCCTCCTCTTTCCAAGCATCTGCTTTTGAGTGCTCTGAGACAATGTCCTGGGCTGGATGGGCCCTATGGATGTGATGTACCTGTTCTTCCAGGCATGTAGTTTTTCTGAGATGGCCATAAGAAGGAAAGTGAAATGCTACTGTATTTGTGCACCTGTGGGTTTTGGTCTTACATATCTGATACTGACAGGTTGTGGTCCAGTTCTGGTATATTTTTCTGTATGCTGCCCAGCTATAAAAGCATTTAAAGATCGCTAACAACTCTGGCTAATGCTTTTTGACACGAGTCATATAAATGAGCAATTCTTAAAGACTGTAACTTTTTGTGAAGTGGTAATGGTGATACGGGATACTCAGCTAACGGTGATAAGGGGTACATTCAGGTTTGAATTGCTTGTGTTGGCATGACCCTTGTGTTGGGATTACACTGGGGCTACAGGAAAGGAGACCAAACACTGAAAACCACTTGTGTACCGGGTTCTATGGATTTTGTGGGTGATAACCTATACTGCGCATGCTATTTTCTGGCCTTATATGTGCAAATTGTTGTCAGTCAACAGACTGTGATTATCTTTAAAACACCTTGTTGCAGGGGACTAGATCTCTGTAATTCTTTAGAATTAGTCTAGGTGAGTTGGGAAGAATTAACCAAAGATAAAATTAAAAAAGCACAAAGGGTCAAAGCCGTGTGCTGTCATTAGGTATAAAGAAACCGGTGAGTGCGACGTTTAGGACTCAGGGAAGCCCAGGGCATGTTGAAACATTGGTTGAGAGCAGTTAAGTCCAGAGATGGTTGATCACATGTATCTTGTCAGCCTAGCAGCTGTTTAACCAGGTCAGATGTGTCTGAGGGCCTCAGTGGGTGTCCGCAATGTACAGTATGATTTGAAGAAGCTTTACGTTCACTAACAGGGAGGAAACAGCATTTTCAGACTTCAGCAGAAGTATTTCAGGAAAGAGCGATGCAGGGATTTTGGAAAGGTGTTCTCTGTGGGTCAGAGCTAGGAATGGAGCACCAGAGAGGTGCTGATGTACCTGCTTGGCCATTAGTCTTGGTGGTTACTGTGTTCCTATGTGACAAAGTGACTTCAGGTAGGAAGTGGGTAAGGAGCATGGGCTGTCTTGATGCGTGCTGATGAAGTGAGTTTGGTCTCACTAACAGATGGTGTTTAAGAGGACTCTAGCAGGAGCTTACGGTGTTCACATAGCTGTTACAGCTACAGAAGGGTGTCAGGCATCATACGATGATACCGACTTTTGAGATCTCGCAGGGAATACCGATAAAGGAACTAAGAGACGTAGCAACTGAGTCACAAAAATCTCATTTCTGCAACGTGAACTGCAGGGTGCCAAATCCAGCAAGGGCGATAAGTTTTGCATAACTCTGTCAACAAGTCAAGCCTCATCAGACCTCTCGCTGAAAAACTTAAAAATGAAGAAGTCTTCAGCAGGATTCACAATGTGAACAAGCGCGACACACAGGTGCCCCCCCTGCTTTGAGCACAGGAGGGACAACTGTGAAGAAAGAGGAGGTCTCTGATCACATCACGCCCAGATGCATCGCTAAGCAGATGACAGGGTACATACCAGCCCACCAGAGACCCACACGTCCTCGTGCTCCGTCGTATTGTCTAATCACAGTGTGGCTTGCGTGGGGCACCGGGAAGCTATCCACTGGCCCAGGTAGGATTCCCTGGTGCTAATCAAAGACCTTTTCCTTTCGGATTGATGTTGCAGAGCACAGTTGGCCTGTGTGTGTTTTTGTGGTGCATCGTTGTTTTGGGGGTGGGGAGCGGGCTGTCTTTCTGCACACTTGTTTTTCAGGCAAGGACAAGTCAGCACCCTAAATCTTACGCAGAAGATACACAGCTGTCTGCAGATCTTTTCCAATTTTGTGTGTGCTGGGACCTTTTGTCTCACAGGGAATTCCCATAGTCTTTATATTTCTATGTGTCTATGTTTTTTAACAATTAATAAAATTTGATACCATTTCCCACAGTACACCCCCCCATCACACTGAGAAGGGGGAAAGTTGACCCAGCTACTGTTGTGCCACTGTGCATCTTATGCATACAGGGAGTGCCAAATACTGAACAGGGAATTTGGAAACTGTTCTCGCTGTATGAATTCACTGTGCTGGGCCCATGGAGCTAAGGCAGGACTGCAGGATCCCATGGCTCTGTGGCACTCAGAGCTCTCTTTGGAGCTTATGAGGTTCAGCCTGCTCCTGCCACACTGGAGAACCGAGTGTGCATAATAAGCTCCATAATACAGAGATGGGCAGTTTATAAATCTGTATGAGCTGGGAGGCTGATGATGAAGAGGAGGCTGGCATGCACAATACTTTGGTCAAAATGCGGGTGGAGAGGAGGAGAATGCTACATACGCCTTAGGAGTACTGCTGCTGTGCTTTCCTCTAGGGAAAATACTGCGGCGTTTGTTTGTGGTACATGCAAATAGTACGATGTTTAGTTTCTCAAATGTCTTTGTAAGCATTATACATGCAAACCTTAGGTATAATAGCACAAAAATATATTTTTTGCCATGTAAGAGACATTGTACACCATGAGGTACTTATATGTAGGTGAACTTGCAATGCAGATCATTGTGTCTAAAGAGAGTTTCAGAAAGTATCACCAGGACTGTGGGGGTGGTACCAGTTGCTCAGATTTTTGGCCTGGGCTCAGTGGCGGAGCTGTTTTATCTGCAGAGCGAGCAAGGTCTCGGAGACCTGAAGTCTCAGTACCTGAAGTGCCGTGCGAGCCCTGAACTCAGTGAGGCTTTTGACAGAGACTCGTCACATCTGGGCGCTTTCCTGCTTCTGCCCAAGTCCTCTTCACCCCGCCGTAGAAGGAAATTTAGGTTGCTTTGATGTGACCTGTTCTTTTTACAGTGTTTTTTCACCCCCATCTTCTTGGTGCTTAGAAATGATATGTGAGTAAACGAAAAGATACGCTTATTATATAGATAACGACTTCCACAGCTTATCATGCAAAGCCTCCATACTCACTATTTTTTGGCTAATATTTTACACTTTTATTTCTTAATCTTTGCAAGCAATAATGTTGTCCCTGCTACTTCTGTACTTCCGACTTCATACGCGCTTGAAACACCGATAAAGCTGGAGGCTGCAGGCACCGGCAGCATGGAGCAGACACCGGGTCTTTGTTCAACCACCGCGCCGGCCATGCCCGTGCCTGTCTTCTGGGACAGAGCTTCCTGA
>NW_010558387.1:11284-11784 GCF_000687285.1 Phaethon lepturus | reverse complement strand
AGAGACCACAGCAAAGTCCAGGAGGTAGGTCTGCAGCTCTCCTTGGGATGATCTTGCCGATGTGACAAGCTGTGACTTTGGCGGTGAAGGCTTCGATGTGGGGGGATCTGACTTGAAGGGGGTGATTGACGTCGGGGGCTCTCAGACAAGAGTCTGCAAGCAGCTTGGTGGAGAGGTGAAGGAAATGGAGAAACATTTTGAGCTGTTAATGGGAGGCTTTCTGCAGCGCGGTGCAGTTTCTCCTGCCTCCCTGTCTAACAGGAAACTTCCACCCTCTTTTACAGTGCTACTCCTTGCCAATGTACACAAGTTCTGGCCCTTTGGGCCTGATTTTTATGTTATGCGGTAGTTTGGGGGTAAAGGTTAACCCTCTCTTCACCGTAGTAGTATTTTATACTCTCATATGAGTCAGAACAAAGCTGTTAAACTCTAGATTGCCCCAAATTAGAAGTGAGTAAACTCTATTTACCAGAGTTTGTGGTTTTAAAAAATAATTAATT
>NW_010558387.1:0-11244 GCF_000687285.1 Phaethon lepturus | reverse complement strand
AATTAATATTTTAAAAAATTTTCTTCTTGACTCTTGCCTTTATGGTGCATTAAGTCCTTGGCAAACATGGATACTCCCATCTCTCAAGGTCAGAGAATTCAAATATTCGATGTATAAGCAATCAGGCTTGAGAATTTCCATGGCTAACTATCCCTGGGCTTTCTAAGCACTTTCTTGCTTTAACAGGGCTGCAAATCCTCTGACTGGCCTGCATTTGGGATGTGTTTGGGGAATAGTTTGGCATGTGCTGAGGGATTTGCCAAGCAATTTTTCTTTTCAGGCCTTCACCAGAACAGCTTCCATCAAAAGTTATTGTAAAGCACTTCAGATTAGATGGGGATGCAGAGGAGCCGGGTTCACTTCTCTCTTGTGCTGCTGTCTTCTTGCATGACCCTGCAGAAGTCGCTTGCCTCTTTTCCTGGCCAGGGAGCAGAGACACAGACTTTCTTTACCTCAGCACATCTCTGGGACACTGACGTGCAGAAATTATTTTTAGATGTTTTACTGCAAATATGGGGGTCACTGGTGTACTGGAGGCAACTAGAAAAGAGCATCCAGCCTTTTCTAAAGAACACATAGAGAGCTGGGAATGAGTGGCAGACAGACAAGCAAAACAACTTACTGTCAGCACAGCAGGGTCTGTTGGGAAACACAGATCTATGCATCCCGTGCAATGGAGAGTCCGCATGTTTAGCACTGGGACAAAGTCGTATGTGGTACCCCAATTGCCAAATCTTTGCTGAACCTGTGTTTCCCATGTACGTGGTGAGAAGCTGTCTTTCCTCCTCCAGAAGCACAAAACAGGCTGTGGTAAACTGTACATTGTTGTTGTTTTTCCTTGGGGCATTCTATTGTTTTAAGTCTTCGGGATCTTAAAGTTGGCAGGCTTATCATTTAATTACGCTTGGGTAAAAAAGTAACAGTGTATTTTTCCACATCTAGTCATTAGAGGTCCACAAGGCAGCAGGTAAGTAATTGTAGTTGCTTAGTTCTTTAGTTGTCCATCATCTAGAGGAAATGTAAGTATTACATCAGGCAGGCCAAAACAAGGGGTGAGCTGTGTGGAACGAGGCTGGTAGCGGGCACTGCTCTGTTACAGGGCGTAGGCTGAGGTTCCAGGGAAAGTGGGTGGAAAACCAGACAAACGTGATAGGATCAACTGTTCTAGATTTAATGCCAATAAATAATCCTCCTACAGAAGCTCCGTGGTCCCTATCAATAGATAATTTTGTGATGGAAATAACAAGCTAGCAGCAGTAAACACTATAACATGAATAAATTAACTTTTCCAGCTAGCAGCATTTAATAATGTAGAGTTAAAAGTTTAATTCAGACAGACAGTTTACTAAAAAAAAAAAAAAAAAATTGTTTAGCAAAGCACATCGTTACTTTTCTCCTTCTCCAGCTTCCCAGGAACAGTGTCCCCTCTACCTTCCCCAGAGACCCATCAAATGACTTGATTTGTATAGAGAAGAGGGAAAACCAGAAGTCTTTCTGCAGAGTTGGTCATGCAAACAACTCAACCACGTTTGCATTGCTGTGTGAGCAGGTGTGTATTATGCAAACAGAGATACTTTATCAGGGAGGACTTTTCCCAAAGTGTTTTTGCCTGGAGGAGAGAGAATTGTTTCCTTAGTTCCTGCTATTGTATGGTAATGGTGCTGATTGCTGAAATACACTGTGACCTGGTTTCCAAGGAAAGGTGTAGACACTGGTTTTGCCTCAGGTTCCTTTGAGGGATGGGGGAGTAGCAAGTCAGGGAAATCACCTGTTTTGCCACTCTGTTTGATTTGTTGTTAATGCTACCTACATGAAAGCACTTACCCTCATTGACCCCTGTCTCCGTTCTCCTCTTTTCTGATTTCCCAACCTCTGTTCTGCTGCTCCTACTCTTCTCGGCATCCATTCGCTTTTTATTTTTTTAACCTAAGTGGTAAGCAAGGAGGCTGCTTCATGCTGTGCGTTGGCAGAAGGGCTTCTGCCTGAGAGAGAATGACATGGTGGGGCAGGAGCGCTCCTGCTCCCTGGCATCCGCTCTCTCTGTTTCCTCTTCTCCCACAGGCTTACATTCAGACTTGGCCTTTGCACTTAACTCTTGCTCTGTGACAAGCACAAAAGCAGGTTGTCCCACAACAGCGTTTGTAGTGAGTACTTTGTATTTCAGCTACACTGAGGAGAGAGCACTGCCTAGTCACAGCCTAAATTTTCCAAGAATTCCTATTCTGGTCTTGCCACTCCATGCTCTGAGTTAACCACTCCCAAGCTGATATGACAACAGATAAAGAGACAGTTCCCACCAGCTGGCCGTCTGGCATGACACCAATAACCATTTGTGCCATCTGTAGCCAACTGCAGAGAGTCACAGACCTCTTTGATGGGTAATCCTAAAGTAGAAAAGACGTAGTATAAATTCAGTAGGGCTACACGTTAAGAGAGTTTATGGCTTTTGTTGTTCTTCAACCAGCAACTATGTTGAGCTAATCTTGGACTTTTACTTACCTACTGAACAGGTCCTTCAGGAAGGACTGGCAGACGGCAGAGCAGAGGGGCCAGTGGACATTGGCTGATGCATGCCTTGCGTTCCTCAGGGAAGTTGCCATGTGTTGGTTGTTGCAGGCAGACAGGTTGCAAGCTACCTCAGGGAGCCCTGCCTGTGTGCCCTACTGCTGACCCTGTTGCTTTCAGTGCTGTCTGGAGCGTCTTTCCCTCTCTGTGGGGCCAGCCTGCTCTGAGCAGAGATCCCTCCAGCATCCCTGGACAAAACCCAACCTTCAGAGCAGGATTTTCATCCTTCTGTCTGTAGGGAGGCTTCTGTTGCATCTTGGCCCCACAAGGCTCAGGGCTCCCTGTGATGGACCTGGGTGGTTCATGACAGCTCCACCCTGCGGGCAGCATCCGGGGAGCTTGTGGGGTCTTTAGGTCCACTGGCAGCTTCTACCTTTAATCACTGAAGTGCTTGTGTTTAGTGGAGCACAAGCTATATCAGAAAAGACGTAATGAGGAGAGGGAATGGAGCGCTGGGGAGTTGCAAAATTCCTTGTAGTCTGAAACAAAGTGGTTGACGAGCTGTTAATAAATCAGTGCGATCTGAATACAGACTAGGAAAGGTTGGAAGAAGACAACAGATTTTGATGAGGCCAATGACACATTCACCCTTTCTGAACTGGTTAAAGCAAGCTCTTAACTGCGTACTTTTTAGTTACAAATGATCTCTATCAAAAGTAGCTTATCTGAACCTTCACTGTTTTTCATGGTTGAGTTTGCCCCGCGGGAGTTTTTGCTAGATGGGGAGAAGGAGAAAAGAGTAGATGTTAAAATGTAAATACCCACAGGTCTTTCACTTTCAAGTTAAAGAAAAAATATGTTGAATAATGCAGCTGTTACTTTAAAGGAAGAGCTTTTTGGAAACTACTTTACTCCCAAGAAGGCTGTTTCCAATAGCCATAGATGAGTTGTTTGCGAAATAGGAACAGAGGCTTCTGGAGGAGCTGGGGCTGCTTCTTCAGTGCTGGGGGGTGGGGGGGCCTCTATCTTTTTTGCTGCAAGGCAGTCAGTTTTCATATTTTCTGATTTATACTGCCGATACAGGGATACAAGAGGCGATTGATGGTGTGGACGGCGGGTGAGACTTGCTGTGCAGGGCGAGAGGATCGTGGGACTTGGCAGTTGGTTCCTGCCCAGGGTGAAGGGAGCTGCAGACTCCTCCTGTGCAAGAATGACATTGGCATCACTGTGTCGCACAGGCTGGGAGCTGCTGTCACTCAGGGTACACAGGGCTTGTGGAAACAGCAGACATAAGTGTGAGGAGCAGCAGTAAAGCCCTGGGCGCTCTCAGGAACCAGGGCTCTCCGTAAGTAAACCGTTAGCGCGTTGGTAAAGTGGAGACACGGCTTGAGAGAGGCAGAATGAGCCGGTTTCTCTGCGCGGCTGACAGGAACCTGTCTGTTTCTCTGGCTTGCTCAGATCCCTCCATCACCCTTTATAGAGGGATGTCCTCAAAGAAGGCTGAAGCTGCTGTAACCCTGGTTGCTAACCTGAGCCATTAGCCCTCCTCCTGAGCCGTTGGAGGTCAGCCAGAGCGGGAGCTTGGTTCTCTGGGCCGGCTCAGGCTTGCGCTGACCGGAGCAGCTTCCAGGCTGGATTTCGCCATTGCTCCTGAGCGCCACGCTGCGAGGAGGGGTGGCTGGGGTGTCACTGACAGAGGGTCAGGGCTGGGTGCAATGCTGCTACCCCCAGAATGCTTCATGCTGGAGGTCACCAAGGCTGTGCCATTGCAAATGGAGCTGGCAGAGTTCTCAGTGCTGGCGCAAAAGCTGGGTTCTTCTCCTGGCTCCTGTTTGCTGGGGCAGTGACTTTCCTAGGGATGCCTCATCCAGCCCGTCCATTGCAGTTCCTTATATCTTTCCACTACCTGTGGAGAGACCTCAGATGCTTAGTTTGACAAACATGGGGCAAGGTGAGTCTCACATGCAAGGTACAGCGACCAGGATACAGGACAGGTTCTCTGCTGGTTTTCTTCAAGGCCAAATCCAGAAGCACTCGGGTAGTTTCGCCACAATGAGTTCTGCTCCTGCCCTGTCAAGGGCAACCTGTTGACAAACCCTTCTTACTCCAGCTACAGGAGGCATCACCCTCACAGACTCTCGTCCTGCTGGGGGACTTCATCCATCCCAACATCTGCTGGAAAAGTAGCAGGGAGAGCTGTAGGCAATCCAGGAGACTCCTGGAGTGCATGGAGGTTAACTTCCTGTGCCAGGCAACAGACAGCCCTACCAGAGGAGATGCCATACTGGACCTGTTGGTCACCAACACAAGTGAGCTAATTTGCAGCATCAGGACTGGAGGCAGCCTGGGCTGCAGTGATTGTGCACCGATGGAGTTTGCAGTCCTGAGGGATATGGGGCAGGCAAAACCTAAAGTCCAATCCCTGAATTTTTGGAAAACAAGCTTTCAGCTCTTCAGTGAGTTAGTCAATAGGAACCCCTGGTAAAATGCCCTTAGGGACAAGGGAGCAGAACAGAGCTGGCAGACCTTTAAGAACACTTTCCATAGAGCTAAGGACACTTTCCATAGAGAACAAGAGCTCTTGATTCCCTTGTGCAAGAAATCAGGAAAGGAAGGCAAGAGACCAGCATGGCTGTGTGGAGACCAGCTGGGTGAACTAAAGGGCCCAGGAAGTGGAAGCAGGGACAGGTATTCTGGGAAGAGTAGAGGGACACTGCCCAGTTGTGTAGGGATGGGGTCAGGAAGGCCAAGGTGCGGCTGGAGCTGAACTTGGCAAGGGATGCAAAGAATAATAAGAAGGGCTTCTACAGGTATGTCAGGCACAAGAGGAAGGTCAAAGAAAGCATGCCGCCCTACTGAGCAAGACTGGCAGACTGGTAACGATGGACAAGGAGAAGGCTGAGGTACTTAACGACTTTTTTGCCTTGGATTAAATTTAGGCATTGATCTTCTAAGGAGGACCATTAATCATTAGCATAATCGTGTAAGCCTGATTACTTTGTATAAGCTTGCATGCCTTACTAATCACCTCCAGAGGAGGAACTGAAAGGAGGGACTTCAAGGACTGATAAAGGAAACATCTTGCCACAAGGAAGATAACAAGGATAGAAGAATGTCACTGGCAGGAAGTCAGCAAAATCCACAGTAACTAGGGTAAAGGTGAAGATGACCGGGGGAGATCACATATACAAGTCTGTGGGACCTGACAAGGTGCATCCCAGAGTCCTGAGGGAACTGGCTGATGTAGTTGCCAAGCCACTCCCCATGATATTTGAAAAGTCATGGCAGTCAGGTAAAGTCCCTGCAGACTGCAACAAGGGAAACATTACACCCATTTTTAAAAAAGGTAGCAAGAAGGACCCTGGGAACTACTGACCTGCCAGCCTCACCTCTGTGCCTGGGAAGATCAGGGAACAGATCCTCACGCTAAGGCATATGGAGGACAGGAAGGTGAATCGAGACAGCCAGCATGGCTTCACCAAGGGCAAGTCCTGCCTGACCAACCTAGTGGCCTTCTAGGATGGAGTGACCACATCAGTGGACAATGGAAGAGCAACCAATGTCATCTGTCTTGACTTCTGTATGGCCTTTGACATGGTAATCCACAACATCCTTCTCTCCAAATTGGAGAGATAAGGATTTGATGGGTGGACTGTTGGGTGGATGAGGAATTGGTTGGATGGTCACATCCAGAGGCTAATGGTCAGTGGCTCAATGTCCACATGGAGATCAGTGACCACTGATGTCCCCCAGGGGGCCATACTGTAATATCTTCATCAGTGACATAGACAGTGGGATCAAGTGCACCCCCGGCAAGTTTGCAGACAACACTAAGCTGAGTGGTGCAGTTGACATGCCTGAGGGACAAGATGCTGTCCAGACAGACCCAGACAAGCTCAAGATGTGGGCCCATGTTAACTTCATGAGGTTCAAAAAGGCCAGCTGCAGGGTCCTGCACCTGGGCCATGGCAAACCCTGGTACCAATACAGGCTGGGGGATGAAGGGATCAAGAGCAGCCCTGCCGAGAAGGACTTGAGGGTATTGGTGGATGAAAAGCTGGACATGAGCAGGCAACATGCATTTGTAGCCCAGAAGGCCAACCGTATCCTGGGCTGCATCCAAAGCAGCGTGGCCAGCAGGTTGAGGCAGGTGATTCTGCCCCTCTACTCCACTCTGGTGAGATCCCGCCTGGAGTCTTGTGTCCAACTCTGGAGCTCTCAGCACAGGAAAGACCGGGACTTGTTGGAGCGGGTACAGAGGAGGGCCACAAAAATCATCAGTGGGATGGAACACCTCTCCTATGAAGAAAGGCTGAGGGAGCTGGGGTTGTTCATCCTGCAGAAAAGAAGGCTCTGGGGAGACCTTCTTGCAGCCTTCCAGTATTTATAGGGGGCTTCTAAGAGTTGCCCAGAGAGGTAGTAGATGCCCCATCCCTGGAATGCTTCAAGATCAGGCTGGATGGGGCTCTGAGCAACCTAATCTGGTTGAAGGTATTCCTGTTTATTGCAGGGTGGTTGGACTAGCTGACCTTTTAAGGTCCCTTGAAACCCAAACTATTTTGTGATTCTATGATTACGAAAATCTTTTTCAATACATTTTTAGACTCTTGCTGCCAGCAAGTGGCAATACTAGGCAATGCAAGAATCCTGTAACCACTGGTAACAATTTGATAAAGCTCACATAAAATAAAAAGAAAGGGCAGAAATCTGACAGCATTTACTCATGTTCAGCTTGTAAGCCATTAGAAATCCCTGATTCTTTGTTGAAAAATTATTCCCCAGCCTGCTATTTCCTATCTTGCATCTGTGCAGCTAATTTTTTTTTTTAGTTACCAAGTGCCTTTTACTATGCTGTATTGAATTACAGTTTCTTTTTAGACCACTTCTTTAATTTGTGCAGACTGTAAAACAATTGGGAAAAAACCCACTTGCATAACTTTCTGTACTTGAAGAACTGTGGTATAAACAGCGTGTATGTATATCACAAATTTGCTAAGAAAAAGGTTTAGTGCATTTATTGAAGGGCAGGTGAAACTTACATTTATATTAATGGAGAAGGATCAGGCAGGTATAAATGACTGATTTTGCAAGATCCTAAAAACACAAACGCCAACTGAAATCCAACACTTAAATGTGACTGGCATTCACATCCAACTACAGGTGCCTAAATTTCTTCAGCACTCATTTCTGTTTGGAATCCTGTGGGACTTGCTCTACAAGTAATTCAAATCTGCAGGTTTAGGTCAAATTTCTCCCTCCCTAAAACCCATCCTCAGCTTATCCATAAAGACACTAAATGCCCCAGTGCCTAAGGTCCCTGTACCTTCAATTCTCTGTTGAAAAGGAACAGAGGAGCTGCTTAAGGAGCAAGGCTGAGTCAGATGGGAATTGAACCAAAGCAGGAAGTTCTCCCTCCTGTGGACTCTCATTTTGTAAATATGGTCTTAATACACGTAAGTTTCACTCAAAGAAGCGGGACTCCCCCTCACCCAGTGGCTCTGCAGTAAAATACCAACATTGTAGTAAATGCGGGTTCAGGTCTGTCCTCCACCAGAAGAGCTATGCTTCAAGAAACTCATTTAAGAAAGGGGTTCCTATGTAAGAACACCAAAGCAAAAAAGGTATGTCTTTGGCAAAAGGCTGTCAGTTCTTTTTAGGTTTTGAATGCCAACCATCTCATGGCATCTGTGAATCTCTTCCACTGAGCACGAGCACACTACTTCAAAAGTCTTGATTTAAAACCAACTATTCTCATGTCTCAATTATTCCCAGTAGAAATCCAGATCAAGGTGCTCCTTAGTCCCGGCACAAATCCTGCTGACCTTACAGCAGCAGCCCAGAAGCTCTTGTCTCCCCATCCTACCCAGTAAGCACACACTGGGTAACAGCTGAGCATGGCCACAGTCAGCTCCAGCTTCAGTTGATTCAGAACCTCACACCAGAGGAAGCAGGTGGACAGAAAAGTCAAGCAGAGGCCTGATCTGAAAAAAAGAACTTACTTGACCATGAATATAAAAACTGTGTGCTAATAAATTCACTGCACCAAAGGCCAGTAAGCGAGCCAGGCTTAGCCAAGCCTTAGATGTCTACCTCTCCCCGTGCACTACATGAACAAGCTTAAATCTGGCCTGCTAGTTCCAGCAGATGGCACTCATTCACATCATCACCTTGGTGAATCTTAACACGCAAGGATTTTTTTCCATGTGTTTGAGAACAATTAAAATGTTATCGAGAAATTGGTGGCCAGACTGTGGCTTTCAAATTTTAGAAGATAAAACTGGACTGAGTAATACAGAACCGTAAATAATAAGGGTGGAGTGGAAATGTTAAGTGGTCATCTGCTATCTGCTAGCTCAGAGTCAAAGAACAGCAGAGAAGTTAAGCCTTTCAATACATATGGGTAAGAGAATGACTATAAAAGAGTTAAGGCTTCAGAAGGATTAACACTACCATCTTATGTGAGAATGCTGATCTGAAGATTACTGCAGTATACTGGGACATAAGTGATGCACTGAGAATCACAGAACAATTGAGGTTGGAAGGGATCTTTTTGAGATCATCTAGTCCAACCTTGCTGCTCAAGCAGTGTCAGCTGCAGCAGGTTGCCCAGGACCATGTCCTGTCAGGTAGTCAGGTTCTGAGTATCTCCACAGTGGAGAAGACACAACCTCTGTGGGCAACCTGTTCCTGTGTCTAATGACCCTCACAGTTAAAAACTGTTTTTTTGTGTTCAGACAGGATTTCTTTTTAATTTGTGTCCATCATCTCTTGTTCTATCAGTGGGCACTACTGAGAAGTCTGGCTCTGTCATCTTCATTCCTTCCTGTCAGGTGTTCATACACATTGCCAAGATCCCCCCCTTCTCTTTTTCAGGTCGAACAGTCCTAGCTCTCAGCCTCTCCTCATATGAGAGATCACAGAATTACAGAATTGGATTAAAGGTCATCTAGTCCAACCACCCTGCAATGAGTAGGGACATCTTCAACTACAGCAGATTGCTCAGAGTCCCGTCCAGCCTGACACTGAAGAGTTCCAGGGATGGGGCATCTACTACCTCTCTGGGCAACCTGTGCCAGTGGTTCACCACCCTCAATGTGAAAAATGTCTTCCTTCCATCTAGCCTAAAACTACCCTCTTTTAGTTTAAAACCATTACCTCTTGTCCTATCACTACAGGCCGTGCTAAAAAGTCTGTCCCCATCTTTCTTAGCAGCCCCCTTTAAGTATTGAAAGGCCACTATAAGGTGTCCTCAGAGTCTTCTCTTCTCCAGGCTGAATAGGCCCAACTCTCTCAGTCTGTCCTCATACGAAAGGTGTTCCATCCCTCTGATCATTTCTGTGGCCCTCCTCTGGACCCTGGATACTGTTTGCCTTCTTTGCCACAAGGGTGTGTCGCTGTCTCATGGCCAGCTTATTGTCCACTGGGATGCCCAGGTCCTTCTCTGCAGAGCTACTTTCCAACCAGTTAGTCCCCAGCATGTACTGGTCCCTGAGGTTATTCCTTCCCAGATATATTTCCCCTCGTTGAACTTCATGAGATTCCTCTCTGCCCAGTTCTCCAACCTGTCCAGGTCCCTCTGAATGGCAACGCAACTACCTACTGTATCAGTCACTCCTCCCAGCACCATCTCTGAGCTTGCTGAGGGTGCATTCTGTTCCATTTTCCAGGCCATCAATGAAGATGTTAAACAGTATTGGTCCCACTATTGACAGACTAACTACAACAAAAATCAGAGCTGTTAGGTCATCAAAATCAGGAAAACCCAGCGAGCCTCATTTTATGGTGTCAGGACTTCTATGCAGAGATTATGCCAGTGCCAACATCAACCAGTTTGCAAAAAGTATAATCCACTGCAGTGATTATTTCCAACCTTCTTACTCCAGGCTCATAAAATACCTTCTTTGGAGATATTCCCAATGCACTTAATCTGCGTATTCTCCAGAGGCTATTAATCACAGGTAATCTTTGTTTCAAGGCATTTTGATTTTGTTCTAATTGACTAATTTTGTACAATGAGAATGTTTAATTTAATAAATTGGTATTATAGTTGTATATTGGTAGGTTTATATTTTTCAAAAAGGAATAGCCATGGGGATTTCATTTTTTTCCTTTGTTCTGAGACAAGGGATACTTGATCACGTAATCAATCGTATTTGCTACAAGACATGAACTATTTGCCATACTAGTCTCAAATTTGTCTTCGGTGTATTTTAGCAAGTACTGGTTTTTCCCCAACATTAACCTTAATCAGGTTCCCTGAAAAAAAGGAAAGGAAAATTGATTTATACAAAATTCTAACTTTTTATTTATAGGTACAAATCTATGGCACTGGATGGAACAGTCATAATGCTATGCTTTCTGCATTAAGCAGGTTATTTCAGCAGATAATTACACTGCACATTACTGTAAATTGCACCATACTGGAATGTCAGAGAAGAAATACTGGAACTGGTATCCTCTATAAGTTAATGGGAGGTTTCCTAAGAAGCTGCAGATGGCAGCAAGCATTACATGTACCCCAGTAAGATCCTCTCATTTCTCTAGGACCCATGCAGCTGAAGTCACTAGTGCTGCAGAAATCCTCAAAACTGTCCATGACATTGCAATAGAACTTGGTAATAGCAGTTACTTTTTGCTGCAGAAACAGCAGCAGAGCAAATTTCAATGACAGTTTCTTTGTCCAGCATACATAGACCTGAAAGCAATGAATCATCACAGAAACATGGTGGGATGCTTCTC
>NW_010558386.1:0-26777 GCF_000687285.1 Phaethon lepturus | reverse complement strand
CCGGCTGCAGGGAGCTCCGCTGGTGGCACTCGCGCCGGGCGGTGGAAGGCAGAGGTGTTGTTATTGCTGGCAGTATATAATATTTGAAAACAATGACTGACATTTATGTTGGAAGGGGCTTGAATTACGGTATTCACTTCCTTTCGGGCAACCCTGGTGGCAGTGACTGGATGTAGCTATTATGGTTATCGGGGGAGTGTAGTTTAAAAGTGCCTTGCTGCTGTAACAATTGAAGTGTGAAAGTAAAAAAAAAAAAAGTAATGTGATTTCTGTAATACATGTCTTTGTCTAAAACCCTGAATTGTCACAGAAGGTTTAAGATGCTGATATTCACTGAAAGGATGTGGTAAAGGTCCCTTGCATCGTACCGTAATCTGAAAGAACAATTCCATTTGTGTCTGGGCGCTGCATATACCATGAAGAATCCCCTGCTGCCTTCTTGCTAGAGAAATTGCTTTCTTATCTGAGTGGTCTGACTATGTCTTTTGTGTGTTTACAAATAAGTGGGACAGTCCTTCCTTTCTCTCTTTTTTTGACACTTGAACAAGAGAGTGAAGCAAGTTTTGGCATATTCTCTCTAGACAGAGTTGAAAGGAACTTATGCAGGGCTCCTAGGACACATACCTTAAAAAAAAAAAAGTCTTCCTTAGCACAGAGAAGCAGCAGAGGACCTGAACCCTCTTTCCATGGTTGCCACAAAACTCAGTGGCCATCCTCATAGCTTGGTTAGTCACGCAGTTGTAAGTGCCTCTGACTATAGCTCCCTTATGAATATATATATTCATTTATACATATTCTGTGTGTCTTAAATATATATTTAATGAGCAAGTGCATTGTAAGAAGCTGGAGCTAAATCTTCTCTGCCAATCTGACATCCTGCTGGCAGAAGATGTGCTATTTATGGACATTTCTTATGGTTGTTATGGCAACAAGACTGCAGTGAGTGGTCCGTGTTGTGGGGCAGCGTAGGGAAGGTGCCGTCCTCCCCATGCTGCACTTCCTGCTTCCCCGCATCCCTTGTGGCCGTGGAGAACACTAGGGTCAGACACGTGAACCTGCCATTCAATGCAGTTTTGTGCCTTTGGGCAGGGGTCCTGCTGAGTATCTGGCATGACCTGTGTTTTTGAGTGGGATTTGGTTATATTCACGCTTGAGAAATAAGAAATTTAATTTTATGTGCTCTCCTGAGATCCTTCTCTAGGTTCGTACCATGGCCTCTCCTTCTGCCACCAATTCAAAGATCTGCAACAACATTCTTTCAACTTGATACTGGCCTTCTTGGCACTGTGTTCCACTCAGGTATTTTCTTCTTGGTAGCCTTTTCTTAATTTTCCTTTGTGTAGTTGCTTCCTACCACTCATCCTTCTGGAAGGTGTTGGCCCAAAATGCAGCTGCAATCACATCTGCTTGGGTGCTGACCCTGGGACCACCAGATCTACAAGAATGAGTTTATTTAGCTTTGAGAGCAACGTGGCCCTTGAGGAAGGCTTCAGCAGCCTCACAAACCCTTCATGTGGTCCCACAGGCAGAAAGGGAAGAGGAGCAACTCTTCCATGCCATTCATTATGAAATAAGTGCCCTGCAAAGACCGAGGGCACTCAGCCCTGGGAAGAATTGGTCTCCAAAAGAAGCAAATGCTGAACATAGACAGTAGCTTTGGCATTTAGACAAGAAAAGTGTGTTGCAAGCCCTTAAAGGGTTTTGTAAGGGGCCTGGCTGGCCTCCCTGTAGGCATGAGGAGGAGGGTGCTTGGCAGGTATGAAAGAAAAGAAAGCCAAACTATGAGCCTTTGCATTGTTTTCCTAATATCCTTAATGCAGGAAAACTCCAGAAAGCAAGCACTGTGCCTGCCGCAGGGTTTTTAAGGTGCGCACGCGGATTTTCATGGCTGCCTTCCCATTGGGATGGATTCTCCTTTTTATACTTTATTTTTGGTCATGTGCTTATTATGGATATTTTCTAGTTCATTTCTCTTGCTAACAGCTACCAGATTACATCCAGTCGGAGTGCCAGCTCACAGCAGTCCTAGGTTTTAATGCTGAGTGACTGCAGTGCTGGGCATGGCTATTTTCTTATACAAATGACTCGGGGAGGGAGGATTTACTCTTGTAATGTGCTCAGAGGCGGAGAGAAAAGAGAATCATCAAATAAGGACTGCGATGTCCCTTCCATTTGATCCTGACACAGGCTGGGGCTTTCTTAGGGTAGAAATTTCTCCTTTAGATCTTTTTCTGTGCCTATTGCCCAGGTTTCTGATCAACCTCTTCATGGGTGCCAGCTGTGCATGCAAAAAATCTTTAGTGTAATTATTCACTACTTAGGCATCCATGCCAAATGAATGCTGTACCCATTCTTTCTGCTCCACTGTTATCCCAAGGCCTCTGTGAGTGTTGGATTCAACAGGGGAGAAAAGATCAAAAATGGGATACTATTTCTGCCTGGGATTTGGTGACATCTGAGCTTACTTCTGCTTTTCTTTCCAAAAGCAGAGCAATTGCTTGTTCCTTCCTTTCCTCCTCCTCTCCTTGGTTTGGCTGCTTTCCTCTTCCCTATTTTGGAATGAAAATCAGCCTGAGTCAGAGTTAAAGTTTGTCAGATTCAGAGGAAAATAAGTCACAATTGCCTGGGTCTGCTGTTGATCACTGCTGGCTAAATTGGGTTAGGGAACAGCTGGGACAGTATAGGGACTAGGTATATTGTAGAAGAGAGCTATCGGCATTCGGATATACATCAGCTTTTGCTTCGTATCTGAGGTTGAATCAGAGTTCAAATTCGATAGCATTAAAATTTCATAAACCATCCTGCACAATTTCAGTATAAGTTAGCCTGAAATCTTTTAGTCACCGGTCTTAATGAGAGTCCTTTGGCTGTACAGGTTCGGAAAACAAACGTGGTTTTTTGGATTGATAGTGGCATTAGATCACTGAAGGGTGGTTTGGATCAAAGACTGCCAGTCAAAACTTCCTGAGATTTTCAACAGGTTTTGAAGGTTCTAGCTTTGGCCCTTACCCAGGACTGAAAGCAGGCTTTTAGGTTTCTCTCCAACATCAGTCAGTGTATGGCAATGCCTGGGCTCCCAGAGGAGGTCTAGAGGCTGTTCTGGACTAACCCTGCGACTGGGGAATGGACATGGCTGAACTGCAAATATCCTCCATGGGAGTCATTAAAATTGTTTCAATGCAAACAGACAATTCTAGTGTGTCCACTGGAGGAGTGGCTGAGCCCTATTTGAAGATTGCAGTCGAAGTCCACTGTGACCTCCAGCCTTCTGCAGAAGATCTGTGATGATTCTTAAAATCTGAAAAAATTATGAATTGTACAGACCATTGGCAGAGGCTGTAGCAAGAAGTATAATTTGTTTTTTAATCTGCAATCATGTACAATTTCCAGTCTTTGAGCAAAATGTATAGTTTATGACAATCATTAAATGCTGCTATTCATTTGTCTTTGCACTGTTTTTCATTTTTCCACATTAACTGTATAACATCATTCTTTGTCAGTAACTGCAGTCTAAAATGTGTCCTTTTTAGTTACTGCCCTTTATTTTACCAAAATAAATAAAAATTACCAAAATATCCCAAATTGTACATACTTGTTCAATGACCTATAACGAAGTCCTATAGGACTTTTATAAAATAGGATATGAAAGCAATGGAGTTCTATAGTCTAAAACCTGCTGAATATGATGGCATTATCCAGGATGTCTAACAAAATCCACCATGGAGGACACTGTCTTCCTTACATTCTACTGGAAGCTGTAAAAATCCTGAAATGCATGAATTCCCTAGGCTATTTTTGACACTGCTGTGAATGGACACGCTGTAATTGCAGTGTTTTGAGAGCAGCAGGTGAAGTGCCGCGTGTTCAACACAGAAAAGCTTCCCAGCAAAGCTTAATCCAGTTAGAGGTCTGACACTATTCACACACTTGGCATCACCAGCACAGGCTGCTCCAGCGAGCTCTGCCTGAGGCTTGTCTCGAAGATCTCTTAGGCAGCCGAGGTGAGAGTTGCCCAACTTTCTGCTGTGCTAAGCTGATATGAGCCTCCCCTGACCGACTGCTCAGCTGTGCATGGACTTAAACTCTTTGCGGTCACCTCTACGGTCCCTGCCTGTGGCCGTTGGGAGGTTGCTGTTATCGCATCCCAGATGGATGCTGACAGTAATGGTTGGTACGCTACTACATTGCTGAGCAGAAATAGCAGAACTGACTAGACTGAGTAACCTTTTATGTAGATCTAATTCTGTATAGCATAATGTGACTCTATCTGCTATATGCTTTTTTGGAAAGATTATGACGTTTTCAAGCAATTGTGTAAGCTCCAACAAACTGAGATGTATTTCCATTCAATGTGTCCCCAGTTTGGAATTTTGAAGAATAGCTCTAGTTGTAGTTACACTGAGTCTCTATATAGTCATTAAAAAAATCCTCTTCATAAAAAAAAAAATCCCCTTCATAAATATTAGATTGAGCTGCTACCTACAGTACACTTTGTATGTGATGATGATCTAGAAATAAACTGGTAGAAATTAGGTGATTATCGCTGGTGGTATTCATGAGAATTTCAAAGCAGATAAATAATGAATAGGAATGTCATTTTCTCACTCAGCTTCAAAACCGAAGAACATTCTTCTCATTATTCTATTGACTCAGTAAGAGGGAAGAGCTATGTGAGGGAAGAAAAGGGAAAACTAAAGACAAATCAAAGTGTTTCAGAAGCATCCTAGGCTCCCCAGTCATACCAATTTAGGGATGGAGAGCCTAGAAGAGGAACAGTAGTGCTTAAGAGGTGATTTAGCAATGTTATCACAGCACTCAGATTTATCTGGTTTAAAACTCGGTGTAATGTTTGCTGCTGTGTGTCTCATTAAGCCCTTAAGCCATTACTGGCTCTTCTGCTTGAGGACCAGATCTCAAAGACTGCAGAACAGGCACAGCCCCTGCGGGTGGTCCCCTGGGTGCAGGAGGTCTCAGGGCTGGCCCTGGTCGCAGGTGATAACCACCTGCGGACAGCCTCTGCTGGTCCTTTTCCCATTTTTCCTGTTCAGCAACAGATCTGTGTTCCTAAAGGGTGCAATTGCTGTGGGCCCCCGCCCGGTCAGTGCGTAGCTTATTGGGGTGCTGGTGGTGATTCGAGTTGTTAAAAACCAGACAAACACTAATGAGTTGACTATTTTTTAATTCTAATGTTGCCATAGTTAAGACTGTACTTAAGACAAACAGTTTCTTAAATATTTATTTTAGTGTTTTTGAAAGAAATAATTGGGGGAGAGGAGAAACAGAGGTGTTCAGAGAAGAAAGGTATTTTTGTCCAAGTATTAAAACGAGATGGGGGGTGGGCAGCAGTTCCTCTCTGCAGTGGCAGCTGCAGAGGGCAGTTGATGCCACCACAGCTGCTGAAACCCTGGAAGAGGGGTTGGATGAGAAGAAGAATAGTGAGGGTCAGGCCAAGTGAGTCCCGTGGAACTATGGAGTACTAAACTGACCGACTTTAGAATGGCTGAATTAAGAAACAGCTTTAAGAACAGAAAATCTTGTTTCTCACTTGCAAAAGCCTCCTAACCAAGCCCCTCCTTTCTGCTGCCTCTGTCCGCCTCTCGGCGGTACCCAGGCGCCGGAGGAGACGCCTCATCGCTGTTAGCCCATGCTGGGGCTTCCCTCGTTGTTGGTGTTGACATGTAACATTTAAAAAAAACCCAGTCGCTTAATAACCATAAATTGTCTGTTCTTGGAGAGGAGACTAAAACCTGGATGTATGTTTTGTATTTCAAAGCACAATACAAAGGTTTATATTAATTTTGAATATGTACCGGGTGAAGCGTGACTCCGAGCAGCAAGGTGTGCAGCAGTTCAGCCGCTTCTAAGTGCCGGGAGCTGAGAGTGGTGTCTGACAGCTCGCTGTTTTTTCACAGGCGTCCTTTGCAGTGTTGCTGTTTGGCCTTGACCTTTTTCCCTTCCTATTTTGCCCAATTTTGAAGTTCCATTAGTCAAACACTGATAAAAATGCTGAGCTCTGTAGCTATCTTCTGTCAGGTAATGTTTTTTTGCTATCCCCCTTTCTTTCCACTGTTGATTTCTGACTCTCATTTATCCAGCTATTTACTTTCTGAGTCCTAAGCATCAGTGGGAGAACTTCTGGGAGAAAATCAGGACAACAATTGTGCTTTGCCAATTTGCTTATCCATTTTAAAACATTAAAAATATGGAACTAGACATTTTACTGTGAAGTGTGTTTGTGCATTGAAAAGAAAAAATTTCTGAAGGCATGTATACCTCTAATAGTCTGTGCCCAGGTTAAAACGAGGACAGGAACAATGCTGAGCACCTTTATTCATGTTGCTTATGCTCAGCTGTCAGGAGGCTGGAGGTAAAAGACTCTGATGCTTGAAATTCTGTTGAAGTCTTGTTGCAGCTGCATGTGTTCATTTTGGATCAACTGATATTAATAATTTTCTCCCTATTTTTTATATGTGACTTGCTTTTATGAAGGAAAAAAAAAATATCCTTTGTTTTTGTGGTCAATGATTTTTCTCTTTCAGTTAAGGCTGACATGTCACTACTGTCACAGACTGGATGAAATTTAATACCAGAATTTAGTTTGTTGGTTATGTTACTTTCTGAAAACAAAGAAAGAGAAAATAAGCCCTGTCACTCTGTGGATTGGCTTACAGCACGTAACAGAAGTACTGGAAATTCAAGGAGCAAAACCATTTTTTTGTCTTTCACAAATTAAATACAAGTATAATTGCACAAGTATTTCCGTGTAGCCAGATTCTCAGAAAGTTGCTGTGTTTGTTTATGAATAAAGGTTGAATAAAAGTTTCCATCATATTGGAAATGTGACACTCAAAAGTACCATTTCTAAAATAAATACATCTATTTTATGTGTGTAGAAAATCCAGGGTGGCCCTTGCAAATGAAATGTCTGCATGAGGATGGTTGGTTGGTTGTTTTTGCACAGAGCATCAATCTTAATGTGGTAAAATTCCAGTGTGAACCAATTCTGTCTAGTTAATGTTCTTCTATGTTTTCCTGCAGAAAAAGGTTATTCTTGGTGTTCTAGCATTTAGACTTTAATAGTGATGCTATTTTAGAACCTGGGAATTAAATAGTGTTCCTTTCAATACTTCAGAAAATTTTATCAGACTCACCTGTTGTCTTGTGTGGAAACTCCCAGATCCAGTAGAGCAGCAGTGTAAGTAAGCAACCAGGTTTAGAGGGGTTCCCTTTATTAAAAATATTGTCTTTTTGGGCAGGACTAGTTAGCCAAAATAAGGGATTTTGTACTTCTAATTTCGTACTAGAGATTTTTGCTGTTTTATCCCGCTGAAGGAATTGGTTTTCTGCAAGAAATCAAGATAAAATAGGGATGAACTTTAGAAAGAGCCTAACCCTTAGGGAAGTAGCCATAAGAAAGTACCTAATCTGGTCTTCCTGTAACATGATGTCCCAGGGGCTGTGTCATTCTCCCCAGGCAGCCGCCTTCTCTTTTTGTGTATTTACATGCGCTGTCCCGCGTTTCTCTGCACATCCCGGAACGATGTTCCACAAGGCTCCCGCACGCAGGTAGTTTGAAACTCGGGGAAGCCTCGTCTCTGCCAGGGGTTTGAGAGACTTAATTGACTTTATAGCTCTCTTCCACTTGGGATGACGGGTACATGCACCTGCCAGCGTCGGTGAAGTCTCCAACAGAAAGCCTTGCTTATCTGAAACTGGGATATGTTCATAGGGTTTCCTCCTTTTTGTAATGTATGTTTTGTATAAAGAGGCAAAGATAAAGCATCTGTGAGCGGGGAATAGCCTGGCTCAGCAGCAGTGACCTTTCAGCTATGTATATCCTCGCAGTAACTCGGTGAAGTTTCCCAGGTATTCTGGGATCTTCTTGATGGAAAGCTCTTCATACAAATAAGCATCGCTCTGGGGTTCCAGATTAGCAATCCATAATCACGCATCGGGGGAGAGCAGCCAGTGCAGCCGCCTCTCACAGCACTTTGCTGCACTTTCAGTAAACTGTCTACACGTTGTTTTCCCATGAAGCACAGATTTAGAAACTTTTAATTCTTTACACTTTGAAGAGTATTATCTTTACCTCTGGCTGAAACGATTCAACATTCAAATTGTGTTTGGATTCAGGCATGGACATAGCAACATTTGCACTGATGTCCTCAACTCTTCCATGACTCTGAACTGAAAGGAATTTAACAACTCATCAAATGTGTTTTCCTCCTTGTTTTCGGGAAAGACCCTCTTAGACCCTCTAGAGAGTTCACTTCTTTCAAATGCATGCATTATTTGCAGTAGATTTATCACACAGATATGAAGCTGCCCTTGTCCTTTCCGAAGAGCTGCTGTCTCCTCTCTTCCAGAACTTTTGATGGCTTGAACAGAGAAATAATTAAAAACCAAACAAACCTGACATTTGCTTATCAGTTAAACTCCATGAACAAATAGGCAGCCTGCGTGGGAGCTGCAGCGTGGGCTGCGGTTACAAACTGTGCTCTCAGACATGCCTGTGACAACGCGTTCAGGTCAGTTGACCCTTCTCCTCCAGGGCCTCCTTTGGTGGGGAAACACCAGCAGAGAAAGTAGACTAGAGCAGTTGGGTGATAATGCAAACCCAACTTGTCCCCACTTAAGGCAAAGATCCCAGTACTGGTCTTATGTTACCCAGGTGTTACTTTTACAGTTAAATATGGCTTTTTCTTTGGATCCAATGTTTCCTCTAGAAAGCTGGAAAATCTAGATGAAGTATATCAAATGGGGAGAAAAGAGAGTGGGATATTGATCCTACAGCCTTTTAAGTTATTTCTTAGCTCAATTATGATACGTATGCTGGGTAAACTGGAACATATGCTGAGGTGCCCAGCAGTGCAACAGTGAGCTTTTGCAAAGGTGGCTTAAAACCTGCCTTCCCATTTCTTGGAATGGTATATTTGAACCCTAGAAAGAGATTTTTCAGTGTTTTCCAAGTGATGTGGTGATTTGCAAGTGTGGAGTATATCCTTACTGATTCGTAAGGGTGTATGTGACAATACGAAGGTGCAAGCTGTGGAAAACTGGCTATATAAATTTATACTGCAGCTGGTTCTTGAGCTGTAAACTGCTTAAACTTCACCTCTTTCATTTTCTAGGAGCCCTTTTAGTTTGGCCTTTTCTGCTTGTCTGGGTAAGATATTAAAGTAAATATCACTGCACAGCCGTGATTACACGGTGCTGCATGCGTTTCCCTTTTGCAATGGGGAGAGGCTTTCAATTCAGATGTCATTCACAAACCATGGCAGCAATTCTGTGGCAGTGAGATGATGTCCATGCAATGAGACAAATACGAAAGGGAAAGATTTATTTTGTTCTTTTTGGGAAGCAAGGAACACTGGACACACACAACCTTTTTCTCCTGACAACAGCAGCTGTTCTGACAGCCATGAATTTTCTCCATCTCTCATCCTATTGAACAACGTATTTATTTTTTTTATTGTTTTGAAAATTCCATTTGTAGAGTGTCTGGCACAATTCTGCTTCCACTTATGGTCTAGCTGAGCTGATAGCAAATTCACAAATCCTTAATGCACGCTGGGAGGATATAGAACAAGGTACTTGTAATGGGTTCTTTATATCTATTAACCCAAAGGAAACCTTCTTAAATACTGATTTTTGTGTAAGTTAGAGGAAAGAAGCGCATTGCTTGTCAGTGGAAGTGGCAGAAAATCAAAGCTGCTTGCTGCAGAAGTTCAGAGCCAACATCTTAATGTGAGATCTCATATCGCAATTTTTACTCATACATGTGATCATCTTTATTCCCATGGAGCATCTGATGGAAGTAAGAATTGCTATAATTGGATCCTCTTACCCTTCCTGTTACTGGTCATGAGTTTAATTGAAATTCTGGTCTTTTTAATAATTGAGAATTTTTTTTTTCCTTATTGCTGCTCCTAATGTGAACATGTTGTTTTTCATTCGAAAATCAAATTAAAAGAAAATCTTTCTGGAATATGTTTGACTTAATCAATTGAAACTATCCTTTCAAGCTGAGCAGAAGAAAATACACTGCTGTTAAAAAGTAAAGCTGGGCCTGGCACTGAAGAATTAAGCAACAAAGATTTTCAGTCAACTGGAAGGGTAAAGGGAAAGAAGTTATTTGACCTCAAAAATAGTGTCTGTCTTTAAGAATCCATGCATAGGTATGAACTATTCCTATCCTCTATAAGAAAACATCAAAACATATCTGTGTTCTTCAAAATGTAATTAACGTAATTTTTGTTTGAAAGAAAAGTCAGTACTGTGGCTTGACTCTGGTCCATCTCTCCTAATGTCTGAATTTTCATTTTAAGAAAAACTTATGTCACATGAAGAACAGCCTGACAGTGATGGTGTTACTGCCAAGAAATTTTGGAAATTTAGCAAAAAAAAAAAGAATGAGCAACAGAGAATAGAATTAAAAATGAAATTATGTTTATGGGCTGAAGTGTGATTGGAGATGTCATGCTGATTGAGTGATGATGTGTGGAAGAAAGCAGAGGTGAGATGAGGCTTGGCCTAGGAAAATGTGTTGCCTCCAGCTGACTGCAAAGCTGAAGTGAAGCTTTCAGAAGGTCTTTCAGTCCTGAGGAGCTCCAGGGCAGCGAGTGGGAAGAATCGGGTTGTTTTCTTCTAAACCTGCCAGAGACTTTCTGCAAATGTCCGTATCTGCGTTCACAGCTTATACTGACCAAAGGCAATGGTCTTGGTGTGTCTTGGCCCCTTCTCCTCGGCTTTCTGCATTGTTTTCTCAAGCTGTGGAACAGGCATGTGGATGCCCCTTTTGTTATTAACTCTTTGGGCCAGAGCCGCAAGAAAGCATAAAGAAGTGCTCCTTACTTTTTGCTAGGTTTATGCACAGAGATCTTGAAAGTCTGTTAAGAGAAAGACCCTTTGCCAGCACTCTCAGTGGTTTTTATTCCTATTTCATGCGTACTGTGTAGCTGTAAACACATTTGGAAGGAAGAGGGACTGTGCGTGTTTAGAGCACAGAAGTGGGGAAAAGAGGGTAAGGGAGAAAGAAAAAATAAAGTTAAAACCCTAAGCCTGGTGCGTTGTGTACTGCTGGAGAGAGGCATGGCACAGGGTAGCCAAATCCATCTGTCGCCAGCCTGGCGTGAGGTGCCGCGCTGCACCTGAGTTATCTCATCCTGGCCACTGGACTCTAACACACCCTCTCGGCAATGGAACGGGGAATTACACGGTCCCCTGATGATGGAACAAAGCGTGTAATCAAGTTAGGCCCAATGTAAATGCAAATCATGAGCATTAATTAACAGGCACCGCACAGCAGTTAAGTGCTGCAAGAACATGTACACGACTCATAGGTCCCCTGCAGCTCTGTCTTTTGATAATTAGAGCAGGAATTTCAGGAGGCAGCGTGTGCCAGGGATGGGAACGGCCCTGACACGCTCGTCTCGCCCTGTGATACCCTGAGCGTAACCGCTATGCGGAGCCGTCCCTTCCAGCAGCCCTCGCCAGCCCCTCGTCGCTGCCGAGCGCTGGCCCCGCGGGAGCTGAGCCTCTTAACCGGCACCTGGTGTGCAAAGCAGAAAGAAGGCAGAGGTGTTATTAAAGTATATGTGTAATTTTTTTAAAGGCTTTTTATGTTGTCCGCAGCTGTGTAATTGCCAGCTTTCATGTAGGCTGGAGAGGGCTGTACCTCTGTTATGTAGCATTTAAAATTCTTATTCAACAGGAAGCTTCAAAAGGCCCAGAAATACAACTGTGAGAGCAGCTATTCCCTGCTAAAAGCCACCACAAATTACCCTTCAGAGCAGTTAGTTTCTTGTAATTGCTAGAGCCGTCTTCATATCTTTGTTTTAAAAAGCATTTAGGAATCTCATAAATGGGTTCCATACGGAAGAACAATGCTGCGAGATCAGCTCTTGGGCTTTTAATTCAATGATACATAATCAGAGCCCAAATGTCAGGGTGGATTGATGCTCTGGGCTGTCTGTGTCGCTGAGTTAGAAGGGGCGAATGATGGAGTACTGTTAGACTTCACTCTTCATAGAGCACAGCCATCATCTGCAGCCAGGCATCAGTGGTGACTTGCTTTTAGAAAGGCCAGGGATTAGAACACATGGAAGCCATCTGCTTTCTAAGCTGAGAAGAGCCACAATCAAGGTGTGAGTCTTTTTTTTTTTTTAATGTCTTTGTTCTTTCTCAGCCTCTTGTTCCCCTTTTTTGCTGCTCTGCTGCTTCCTCTAATTTGATTAAATAGGCCATCATTTCTGAAGCCTTCATTTTATTCTGAGGATTCTTTGCATTATGGAATTTGGAACTTTTGGTACAGGAAAAAAATAATGTATTGTCCTGTTAGGAACAGGAATTGTGGTATTAATGATAGTAGAGAGTTGAATACTGCTACTTTTATTCTCGTGGAATTCCTTCTATGTTACCTTCTGTGATGTGTCTTGAAAATATTGACAGTATTCCCTGAAGACAGCTAAACATGATCCTCATTTTACTGAGATGAAGTAACTTAGCCAAGTCACTGAGTCAGCCAAGCAAGGGACCACTGTAATCTTTTTTTTTTCCTCAACCTGTAGTTTTAACCCTTCTCTTCATATGCTTTACTTGTCTGGCTCTTCTCAACAGCATAATTAAAGGTCTTCGCTTCTAAAATGCAGCTTTTTGTGGCTTTCTGTAGATATGTTCTAATTAATACCTTTTTCTTCTTAGCAAAGGGACAGATTAAGGCTCAGACTATGGAATTTCTAGCTGTCTTTTTCATGCTTGAACACTTCTAGATTCATAAGGCTGTTGGGAAACAGGCAATATTACTCTGATGTTAAGTCTGTCATTCATCTGTATGATTTGCTATCTCTTCTGCCAAAAGAGAAGCTACTTTTGCCTCCTCAGCTTGTGACTGTGTATTTGTATGCAGCTGGGTCAGTCAGCTGCAGTAATCAGAGCTAAGTACACTAGAAAGCACTGACACCTAGTGCTTTGGATAAAACAAGTTAAATCTTTGGCAACTTAGGCTTTGGAAAATATTTTATCTGAAGTGGTATTTGTTTTGAGTGGTTTACTCACTAAAACCTCCTTGGTTTAGAGGACAGTTGTACAAGATGAGCAAGGAAGAGCAGCAGAGATGAAATGAGAGGGACTGTGTGAACTCCCAACTTGGAAAAAGCAAATGTCACCCAAAATAAGATGCTGCCATACTCTACGTCTGACTGTAGCCTGTGATGATCCTATGAATACATTAGTGAGGTGGCTGTCATGGCAGGATTCACAGAATCATAGAAACTTTGGGTTGGAAGGGACCTTTAAAGGCCATCTAGTCCAACCCCCTGCAGTGAGCAGGGACATCTTCAAGTAGATCAGGTTGCTCAGAGCCCCGTCCAACCTGACCTGGGATGTTTCCAGGGATGGGGCATCTACCACCTCTTTGGGCAACCTGTGCCGGTGTTTCACCATCCTCATTGTGAAAAATTTCTTCCTTCTATCTAGTCTAAATCTCCCCTCTTTTAATTTAAAACCATTATCCCTTGTCCTATCACAACAGGCCCTGCGAAAAAGTCTGTCCCCATCTTTCCTATAGGCCCCCTTTAAGTCCTGGCAGGCTGCAGTAAGGTCTCCTCAGAGCCTTCTCTTCTCCAGGCTGAACAACCCCAACTCTCTCAGCCTGTCCTCACAGCAGAGCTATTCCTTCCCTGCAAGCATTTTTGTGGCCTCCGCTGGCCCCGCTCCAACAGGTCCATGTCTCTCCTGTGCTGAGGGCCCCAGAGCTGGATGCAGCACTGCAGGGGGGTCTCACCAGAGCGGAGGGGCAGAATCATCTCCCTCGCCCTGCTGGCCATGCTGCTTTGGGTGCAGCCCAGGACACGGTTGGCCTTCTGGGCTGTGAGTGCACATTGCTAGGTCATGTCCAGCTTTTCATCCACCAGGACTCCCAAGTCCTCCTCAGCAGGGCTGCTCTCAAATCCCTTCATCCCCCAGTCTGTATGGGTACCAGGGGTTGACCTGACTCAGGGACAGGACCCTGCACTTGACCTTGTTGAACCTCATGAGGTTCACATGGGCCAATTCCTTGAAATTGTCCAGGTCCCTCTGGATGGCACCCCGTCTCTCAGGCATGTCAACCGCACCGCTCAGCTTGGTGTCACCTACAAATTTGCTGAGGGTGCACTCGATCCCACTGTCTATGGCACTGATGAAGATATTAAAGAGTCCTGGTCCCAATATGGACCCCTGAGGGACACTACTTGTCACAGATCTCCACCTGGACATTGACCACTACCTTCTGGATGCGACCATCCAGCCAATTCCTCATCCACTGAACAGTCCACCCATCAACTCCATATCTTTCCAACTTAGAGAGAAGGATGTTATGGGGGGACCGTGTCAAAGGCTTTACAGTAGTCCAGATAGATGACATCAGTAGCTCTTCCTTTGTCCACTGATGTGGTCACTCCATCATAGATGGATTGCTTTCCAAAACTCTGTTTCTTCTCCTCTTTATGAGTCCTATCTGGCACATACCTGGGCATTAGATTGAAATGCTAATGAATCTTGTCTCTTTGTCATTGACTTACTTGGCTTTCTTCCCTCATTCACTTTGAAGATGAAACCCAAAATTTGCTTTTAAGGGCAATTCCGAGACCTTGTGAAGTAGCTGAAAGCTGGGGGTTTACAGCACTGGAAACTTGCCTTCCTTTCATACCTGTGCTCCATGCAGAGAGCATTTCATTGTTTCTTTTAGAAGGCATCCTTTTACCTCTTATTCTTTTCCTTGCTTCTCAGTGAAGTCCTTTCTTCTAGCGCTTGTCCTTTTTTAGCGCCTGTGTCCGTACAGCTTATTCTTCACAGCGCGTCCCAGCTCACCCTCCCTCAGTGGGTATGAGTAAGCTGTAATGGCACCTCCTGGAGATGCATTGTTCAGCTCCAGATAAAGATCCTCTTACTTCTTGCTTGAAAGATCAGGAGATCAGTCCTCCCTCTGAGCAAGATAAAACCCACCGCATCTCTTTAAGTGCAGTATCTGAATGCTGGGTGGGATGAATTTGAATGAATGCAATCTGTGCTGCAGATGCATAGTTTTAAGTTGCTTCTCTCTTTCTTCAGGGTCTACTTCTTGATATGTTGGAGCCAAGCTGTAACCAGGCTTGCACTAGTTGGGAATGAGAACCAACTGTGAATCTGAAATGCTCAACGTATATTTACTGTTAATTCCTGACTAGGTGCTGTGTCATTTAACTTTTGCTTTTGAAACTGCTGTACAGACAAGCTAATTCTTTCATCGCCTCCCATGCCATGCGGTGCAGTTAGAGAAACTGAGGCAAAGGCTGTTCAAGTGACTGGTCAAAAGCCAGAGAATGAGTCAGTGCAACTAAAATGTTAGTAATCAGAGCTCCCCACCAGGAATCAAACCCACTAGTTCACACTACTATTTGGTGAATTTGTACTAAGATATGTAGCAGAACTTTATGTGGAATGATATGTTGAAAAGTGTTAATAGTAATTTGCGTTACTCGCATAATTCTGATGCATAACGTTAAAGGGTCAGATAACGAAGTGCTTAGTCAGGAAAAGTCTCCATTGGCATTTACTAGAATTTTGCCTGAAGAAAAGACTAAGAGAGGGCCACGGGACAGGGTTAGACAATATGTATGATTTTTATTGGAGAAACAGTGGGAGCTGAACTAGATCTTTCTGCAGAATGAAATGTCATTAATCATAGTAACAAAAAGCCATAGCATTGACTAATTTGAAATATCCTGCCCACTGGCCCTGTAGTATAGCATGTAATGGGTCTAGTGCTGTCAGATAATGACTGTGATTAATATAGTATTGAATATTTTACTTGCTGAGCTTTTTAAGACATTTATAGTAAATTCACTTCCTGCCCTAGGAGTTAACAATCTGTACAGGGATGATTATGCAGATGAAGCATCATCCGATCTATACTGATCTATCCAATTCTATTGGGCAGATGGAATGGTATAGTTCTAGGAGAAGTGAACTCAAACAGACCACTCTGAATTAACAAGAAACATATCAGCAATTTTTGGGTGTTTTTAGGTTTATAGACCATCTTTGAATATCTAGAAGCAGTGGAAACTGTTTATAATGCTAAAGATGCTGAAATCAGCATGCTGAATTTCATCCTACACACTCCTTAGATCGGAGTCTTCTTGACACGACTCATTCAGCAGCCCTCAACATTCAGTCTCCTTTGGTTTTGTTTTGGTTTAAATCTTCTAATTGTAAATCCAACTTCCAACTCTGAAATATGTGGTTGCTTTCTCATCTGCTTCTAGTTCCTTGACTAGCAGGTGGCACACTAGGTAATCCTCTCTCTTATCTCTTGCTAGAGGGAGTTTGATTTTTCAAAAGCATTTTTTAGACTATCCCTCAGGTGCCATATTGTCAAGAAAGATTTACAACTATTTCCTGAAATGTGCATGTACATTCAGGTGATTGCATTTTTTTGGGCACACAGGATCCAGTGAATGTACAGCATGATTTATGCCCAGTGGCTGGAGCTGTGTGTGCAAACCGTAGAAACAGTTAACTACTCACTCCAACTCACCCAGCCACCATCTAGACTCAAGTCGTCCCAGCTAAGCTGGGTTTGGTTCCCTCTATAGGCTACACAGAAGTTAAGTCTCTGCAGAGTAGCCCATCTGCCTGTCTTAGGGCAAGATGAATGACCCTTCCAATGTACCTATTTTTCTTTTTTGAATGCAGAGAGAGCTTAGGCTCACTGCCAACCCTAGATGAGGTGTCTAACTTGTCAATGGCTGAAGATCATGAAGATGTAGCCAGGCCTTGACTCTTTGAAGCTGAGGCCCTTGTAAAAAGTGCTGAAGGCACTTTTCTCTCAACTCTGCTGGAGGAAGAGAGTGAAGGAGGGTGGAGAGAACAATATGTGCATGGGTCAATTCATTGCTTCAGTGTGGAGGTCTAATGGTCTGTAAGATGAAAAGCCTGTCTGAGGCTGGCAGTTAAATGAGTGTTGATGGATGTGAAGTGCTCATAAATTCTATGAAGTGGTCTGGGCAAACTGATGAAAAAGTTTCTAATGATGAATTAAAATGTTTCCCATTTTGGAAATCCTGTTTTTCACTACTAAATCCGATGATTTGCTGTGTGCTGGCACATACAAGATATAGTTTAGAGGGAATTTTTGAAGCCTGTAGATCTGAATGAAAAAGGCGCTTCAGCCTCTCTGCTTTTGAGACACTTCCAATAGATGAGAATTTATCTTGGCGTAATCCCTTCTGTTTTCTCTGGAGCAGTGGTTACAACTGGAACTGAGTATATTTGGCTAAAAGGGGTTGCAAATGAGATAGGATGGGACTACCCTAGCCCTCAGCAGAGTGTGCCCCCTTGCTTCCAGGTACCTGTTGGATGTCCTAAGGCCAGGCGGAGGCAGAAGCCCATCAGCACTCCCTACCAATTAGTCTTTCTCCTGTCAAAACAGCCTGAGGGAAGGCTGGAAAGAACAAACCTAATGTGTGCCGGTACTATAGTAATGAACCAAGACGCAGTAATAAATAATCAAGCTCACAATGTATCGAGGCACTGGCAGACTTGAGTTTACTATTTGCTTGCCTAGGGCTATCTTGTATTTTGTGGATGATTACAAAAAAAGTGTAATGGATGGGAGGGCTCAGACCCTTCCTTTTTTTAACAAAAGTTAGATACAAATCAAGCACTGAGTCTATGCAATGTATTTGTTAAAGATTACTGAAACATAGGGAATGAAGACTATGAAAGCTTCCAATGACCTCAGAGAGGTATGAGGTATGTACAACCCACCATCAGGAATGCATTTCTGTTGAGGGTGGTCTTTTAAAACCACAGTTGCATTCTTGAATAGAGCTATAAGCCCAGCTGGAGTATAAAAGGTAGTGAAAGCTTAGAAGGAATGCCACATGGAAGGCATAAGTGAAGTGATTTGGTATGAACTATGAAAAATGAGTCTGAATTATTAATGCAGCTTTAACTTTGTTGGGTTCTCATTTCTGTTAAAACAACTAATTGAAGGACACTGGAGTTGCTCACAGAAACAGAAGTCTGATCATATAACAAAGAGGATTCATTTGTTATACTCATAAATGTAAAAAACCCGAGATGTAGGCAAAGAAGAAAAATATATCAGACCTGTGTCTTATATATTGCATTTATTGAAACCTCATCTCTGCAGGCACAGCAAACAGCTCCATCTTTCAAATGAAATATGCTCCTGGGGCTGTGCAGCTGATCAGTATTCATCAAACAGCGAGGGAATGTAGCTCGTATACAGCAAAGTGCACTCTGGCTCCTTAGATCATCTCAGACAACTATTGGGCTGAGCTAAGTCTTTAAATTCATGTTTGCTTTGGAGTTTCTGTTTTATGGGTTCCACTGGATGCCTAGAACAGAGTCATAGGCTTAACATCTCATTTGTCTGGAGTTGGGGGTATGATCACGTACTGGGAGACCAAGAGGGCTCTGTGACTTCTGTGCTCTTACTGTATGATTATACTGTGAAGTGTCATGATGCATTTCAGGAATTTATGAAAATAACCATTCCACCTTCTCTAGCTAAAGCCATATTGTCTGTCTTTTGCGGGGGGAGGGAGGGTGGAGGAGGCTTTTGCCTCTATGCTGAAATGGACTTTCTCTTTTTTGTTTTCCCTTTTTTGATACCAGATTGCGCTACATTTTAAAAATAATCTTTCGAAGGAGCATATGAAAGGAAAAGAGATGAGACTGTGCAGAGAATCCTGCCAGGAACAGTGCTCATTCCCATTCAGAGTTACAATGAGGAAATATCTCCAATATAGCTAATGATGTATAGTGAAGAAAAAAGCTAATGTCTCCCCCTTACCAAAACCTTTAAACACAGATGAGCCCCTTCTAATTTACAAGCGCTTTTGTCAGAAAATCATGTATTTTAGGAAAGGTCCCTGTCTGAACCTCAGAAGTTGTGGTTATCTTTAGTTATAAGCCACATCCACCAGTTTTTCTTCATACCTGAGGTACCAGCATCACTAAGGGAGGGGAAGGGGGACCGGTGAGACAGAAGAGCAGCTCACTCTCTTTACATCAAGAGTTCCTTCACGTGCGTCCTATAAGTTGTCACAACCAATAACCCTGAAGCCTCAGCTCTTGTGAAGAGCCATGCACAGCCCTTCATGTCTTAGAAAGTGTTCGGAGCCTCGCAGGGCTGAGTCTTTTGGCACGGTGTTACTGGTTGGGGCGATGAAGCCGTGGCAGCGAGGCCGTTGTGCTCAGGGGCTGCCGTGTGCGAGTAACACCGGCTCTGCTTTTTGGCTGGTGGATTTTCCACTAATTCTCAGATATGAAGGATCAGAAAAATGGCAGCCAATATACAAAACTGGTTAATTGCCAGAGTACAGGCTTTAACTTCATGTAATCTAACGCTCTCCAGGAGTTGGGTCGAATAAAATAACTGATGATTCATCCCTTCATCTCAAACTCTGAATGAACCTAAGCATGAAATTAAAACATGAGTAGCTTTTTCCCCTAGTTTAATTATTTCCATATTTCTCTGTAAACCCTGATTCCTACCCAGGCTGGAAGAGGACATTATCTTAACATAGCAAAAACTGTGCTCCAAATCCAGTTGGAAGCAGAAAATTCATATAACTTGATAAAAAAAGTCTGTTCTCAGGAGAATTCTGCTCCATTTGTGTAGGGTTCAGTGTCTGGTTTCCTCTTCCGTATGTAACTCCTTTGTCATAAATGTTTAATCCCAGAAGTGCTGAAAAGTTTTTTTTAAAAGGACTGGGTCATTTAGTCCCCCAGCTCTTAACAAATAAAACAGATGTATTTAAGTAAATACAGTATGCATGGTGTGACAGTGGAAATGCAGATGGAGGGAACTCAGGCAGTGCATACATGGGACAGGGTGGTTAATTGTGCAGTTATGTAACCATACAGGGTGGTTAATTGTGCGTGTTTCGGAACAAAGAGCTCACATCATAGTCGTGCTGAGTAAATCCATTTTGTAACGAGCCTAAGCTAATTTTGATTAATTCTGCCTGAAAAAGATGAGTATTTGAAATCTAAGCTTTTCAGATGTGCCTGGATTTCAATGGGTTTGAAATCTCCACCTTCATGGTACAATGAGTTTGTCACTGGGTTGAGTTCAATGCAAAAAAAAATGTTATTCCAGATGACCGCAAATTCTTGTTGCTTTGAAAAGAACAGCTGCAATGAACCAGTCTTCAGAAAGGATTTCTTCAGAAATCTTCTTCTTTCTTCAGAAAGTTTTCAGGATGAAAACTCCATCAGTTGAGGAAATTTTTGGAAGTGTTTCTTGTGATCTGTGATAGGAGTACTACTGTATTTTGCACAGAAATAGGTCTGTCTAATGAAAGAGTGAGATCTTTCATAGTAGGTTACCAGAAATGTAATGTCATTTTGAATTTGATTTATGAAAGCAATAAAATGTTGTATTAGGGATATTTTATCATTTCAAATCATGAATATAATGCATCAATGCCAACGTAGAGTGGATTTATCATAATATTTCTTGCAGTGTTGTGTTGGAAAGTATGTGATTTAGCTCCTGACACACCATAGGAAGATTCAGACAGCAGGAGGCTGCAATGGATTTTTGTATCAAATCTTCAGTAAAGAAAAGAAATTTTAAAACTTCAACTACAGCTTTTTTAACCTAGGTGCTATTCCATTTACCTGGAAGTCTAGTGAAGGTCTTACTGATTATGCTTGTCATTTTGCTGGTCAAATTATGCTTTTCAAACTGAGTGCTCTGCTTTGGGGTTCTTTTTGTTTTGTACAATGTTGATGAGGGCCAGTCAAAATATTTCATTACTCTCTTCTGTTGATATTTTGCAGGCTCAGATAATGGGTTTCTGTTTCAATGGGGGTTTCCAAACTTGCTTGAGATTGACAGGTTATGGTTGTCAGTGATTTTGTAGTTCAAATGGATAAAGGTAGCTACTAAAACCACATGGATTATTATACTTCATATTATTAGAAGCTGATCAGTATTTGTCCGTAATTTTTAATAATGTAGTGCTGCAAAAGTCTCTAATCCCATCTCAAGAGTTATTCAAGCAATATTTCTTCTGATTTCATTGACTGTGTTTTCTTGATGAGTTTTGATTAAGGAACTTGGGGATTCACTTCAGTGATTGCAAGTGTGGAAGTATTACAGAATACTATTTGCTTTTCTGGCCTACTCCCTCTTGTACCTTGATAGGGTATGCCTGTGTTAATACTGCAGCTGTGATCTATCTTTTACAATTATTTGGATTTAAATGATGTTTGCTGTGAATGGAAGCCATCCATGCAGTTACTGAGTACAATGTAATCTCCTTCAGAGGATGATTAGACTAAAAGCAAAGTTTTACTGTCTGCCCATTTCTTGCTGCTATTCTTGACTTCTTTCCTTTCCTTTGCCAGTAATGCTCAGAGTTTGAACATCTTGCTGTCCTAAATTCCTACCTCTACTATGTCCTGGATGAAGGTTTAGTTGTGCTTAAGGACATTGCCAATGCATATTAGTGCCCCATTAAAAACTCATGCCTTTCTCCACACACTTCGAGTTGCCCCTTCCATTATAGGCGTGCTGTAGAGGTGCAGCCACAACCTTCTCTAGGCCCTCCTTTCATCCCTGAATTACCCTCCTCATAGCATAGTTCTCTTCTGTATAGCTCGTGATTTTTTTTGCCTGCACTCCTCTACTCTACTGTAAGATTTTTACAAGAACTTTCTCCTCTGCAATTTGTAAAATGCAAGGTAGTTCCTTTCCATTGAAATGCCTCCCTGGCACTGCTTCTCATTGCAAATCTCATTTGAAAATCTCTTTTATTACCTGTTTGATTTCCTTTTTTTTTTTTTTTTCTTTCTCCCTCTCACCCTCTTTTGCTACTATTATGCTGACTTTGTAACTCTATTATTTGTGAAGAGCATTTTAGGTAGAAATTTATGAAAGACATTCCTTGATATGCCTATAAAAAATGCAACTTCCAAACAAGATTTGTAATCTTTGTTATACCCTATCATGTACACTGCATCTAAGTTTAAATTAAGACTATGAACATCAAAATGAACCGGAGCGAGAAAGTGCCGGAGGGAAAGAATAGAAACCCAGCACTGAGAGAAAAATGTGATGCTTATAATGAGTGCAAAACTTTATCCCTGTGAACATATTTGTTATTTGTCTTCTGGCTTTGCCCAATTTAACAAAATCTTGGAGAACTTTCAACCTTGCACAGCGCCTGATTTTTAATGAAAACTGATGAAAGAGATTAGAGATCTATGTGCTTGTAATCTCTTTAATAAAGTGAATAGTTTTCTACACATTAGAAACTGCTCCTGCATAAAAATGCCTATGAAAGGCAATTTTTAAAGAAATCCCTATAATGTTTATTCTTGTTTTATTAGATGTGAAGCTGCTAAATCTAATACTCTCTGGGTGTTCTTGGATTCATGTTTACACTGGAAAACAGAGATGGTCAAGACATCTATCTTCATTTTCTGACTGCCATTGACTTGCTGTGGACAAGTCACTGTCACGTCCCCCTGCTACGAGAACAGCGTTACCTCTCTGTGCCATGCAGTTCACATCCCTCTAGCACTGAGATACTACCCAGCGCTCACATAGCACGCTGCAGCCAGGGATGCTCAGCTCTGTGAAGCACTTTGAGCTCCACAGATTTCAAACGAGTCCGTGGTACAAAGCTACTCTTACAAATGCTTGTTGGTTTGAAGAGGACAGGGACCTCAGACTGTGGCGTAGTTGGCGGTAAATGTGTATAAACAATTTTTCCCCACTTGTACGTTGGGAAAAGTGGTGTTTCTTTAGTCCTCGCTACCACACCAGTGGTGTTTAGTGACATTCCTGGGAATAGTGACGCTCCTGGGAAGAGCCCTGGCCCGGTGCACTGCCTGCCCATGCAGTCCTGCCTGTTCCTGCCGAAACCTCCCTGCTGCACTTTGGGCTCCACAGAGTCCTCACATCTCACTCCTCTCCTGTCCTTGAGGCTGTGAAACTCCAGAGCTGCCTCTCTGTGCTGCGGGCTGCACAGCAGCCCCGGCTGTCCCTGCGCAGCGAGTCCACGGATTTCCACATCGCAGCTACGGCAGCAAAGCTTTGCTTTAGCTGCTGTAAAGCACATCTGTATATGTGTGCTGAAAAGCTCTGGAGATGCTGCCTCTGCATCAGCTTGGGGTTAGAAATGGGCCATACACAGTGTTTCCAGCCTCCCCGTTTCCAGTGCTGTTACTTCTAACAGCTCCAACATCCCAAGGGCAGCTGCAATGTCAAGGTGGCTATTTCTTGACAGATTCCCAATATGTACAGCAAATTTCAGTCTGTTGTGAAATCTTACTGTGGTTGTAGGCTTAAAAATATACAGAGTCAACTGATCTTAGCGTAGGCTGAGCTCCTGTGATGCCTCCATGAAGTGCTGCTCTGTACGGGCATTCAGACACGGCTCTTTGTGGAGGACTTCCTCAGCACGTGAAGGCTCTGTGCAGAAGCAAAGTTTCATTGGGGAAATATGACCCTCCAGATGAACCATCTGCAGTGATGTGCCTCTGCTCATTGCTGCTGTCCGTACCCAAAGCCCCTGGAAGGCTGTAGGTGAGCTCCCATCTCCGCTGCAGAAAGTGGCGGTTCTATCATTGACTTCATCATGCGTTGTGGAGAAGGACACTTGGCTGTTGTAGTAATGACAAAATACATGTCAGAGGCCCTGTTTCATCTCCTTCAGTCTCTAAGAGGCTGTATGTACCCCTGCCAGCACTATGACTCCTGGAACAAGATGTTACTCAGAGTGAGGGTGGCAGGCTGAAACCTTACATCATTTTACACTGTCTGATACCGGTGTTCATGGCTGGCCATCAAGTTTAATTGAAAGCACTTGGCACGCTCCTAAATAAAACATTAAAGCTTAAGGCTGAGAGGCAGAAGCATGTAAGTGATGTATGAAAATGCTGATTGCCAATTTCCGTGTTCCAGGTGTGATTCATGGGGATGCTGCCTGGGAAGCATTTATATCCAACCGTAACAAACATAAACAGAATGACACAGTTTATTAAGCCAGAGGCAAATGTAAATGATGAAAGGCTGCTGTGTAAAACCGCATTAAACATGTCCCATTACATGATGTAAACCACATTTTGTAGCTGCTTAAACAGAATGTTCCTTTCATTCCTTTAATCCCTTGGTGATTTAAATTTCTGTATTCTATGAGATAGGAAAATAATAAAATATGAATTACACTTGTGCATGTTAATGCTCTGTTATCAATATAAAAATAAGAGATAAAATAATGTTACTGGGAGGGATGTAGATCTCTAAATAACTATTGTCAGAAACAGAGGATCATCTTGTACCCAGAGCCGAACGAGGGGGACTAACCACACCTGCCCGCTTGTAGATGGCAATCACACACAGGCTTCTCAGGATGGAGGCACAAATGTGGACAGAGAGGGTAAAACTGCAGCAGCAGAAGGCCGGGACACCACAGGGTCAAAAATATACCTCTCAGACTAAACCCTTGGTAGCACACCGCAGGTTTCTGTATTCTGAGGCGGTTCCATTGCTTTCAGCAAGAGCAGAGGAAAGGAGGCTGTCGCCAAGTACCAGTTCAACTGACAAGACCGATCGTGCAGTTGTTTTGTAAGAAGTGCACAAGAGATGTCTTTGAACCCCTACAGATGCACGTAGTTTCAATAAAATAAACTATTAATCACCCATCATGGGCACAACTATTGTTTTCCTGGGGTGGACTGGGCAGCCCAGCAGAGCTTACTCTGCAGGATCAGTGCAGAGGGGTTTCTTTCTAAGCACTCGTGCTGTTCAAAGTCCCCAGCCCTGTTTTCATGTGCATCAACTCACAATTTCTTGGTGAACACATGCGATACCAAACGCAGAGCGTGACCTTGTGCTGTTCTCTGTGGGCTGCTGTGTCAGTCCTACCTGAAAGTTTAATGCCACAAACACAGAAATGCAAGAAATGCTCAGAGCGCCTTGGATTTTAGCAGAGTCATTTCACTCTACTGGCATTTAAGGATTATTGAAAACCTTTTGCAGAGAGGATGCATCTTTCCTGAGACAAGGGAATTTAGATGCATGTAACAAGTCACTGAGCTTCCACTGATGGTGCGTGAAGGGCATGCATTAGCTTTGTTCCACAAACCTTGGTTTCTTAAATGTTTTTTTCCAGTTTATGGAGATCTGACAATTTGGGATCGAGTTTTTTCAAAATTGAGCATTCTGAAGACAGAAATCATCCCTCTAGTGTGCACAGGCCACTGCCGGGCACCCACTGTATGTGCCCGTGGGCCTGGTTTGGGTGACATTGACAGCTTCTGGGTTCACCCAGGCAAGGCAGTGAGGGGTGGATTAGGTTTCTCGACTGCCCTTCTCTTTTCTTGTAGGCAGCTGGCTGGACTGTTGTAGAAAGCAGAACAGTCTTGTGCTATTACCTTGTTATTTCTCTCTTTTTTTATGCATATCTGATTTGCAGTTATTATAAGGCTCAGGGGAAGAGAAACCTCTAAGAGCATGAAGGAAGCATTTAGTAGGTGGTTTTGTTCTGACTTGCTGTTTAAAAATGGAGTTGGGGAGGAAATTGATTTCCTGTCCTGAAAAAACACTTTCCCCGTGGCATAAAAAAAAGTTTGAGTTGTGCTGTAGCATGAGGCTGAAAGTCTTTCAAAACTTCGATGGTGACCTACCTGCTTGGCAAAAGGCAGCTTCCCAGAATGTGGGCATGCACTCAGGTTGATCCAGAGAGGAAAGGAATCTAGACTGGGGTTCCAGACACTCCTGGCCAGCAGAACAAGCATTTCCAACACCCGGCTTTCTCTGAAAGTCCTCCCAGGGTCTAAAATGTTTCCAGATGAAATGTTTTTTAAAATTGATACATTGCTCTGTATTTTGAGAAATTGGCATTTTCTGAGGTTTTTTTTCTTCTTCCAGATAGGCTGAAGACAATCAAATTCTGTTGTCAAGCCACACAGGAGAGAGACTCATTTTGAAGAAAGATATATTACTTCTGCAGTGAAAAGTATTCCCGTTTATTCTGCAGTATTTATTGTACTCTCATATCCCAGTTCTTGTTAGTGTGCATTCAGTGGAAACCATCAGCCAGTTTCAGTGATAAACTACTGATTTCAAAACATACGCAGTGCACAGCACAAGCAGCATAAAACATAATTCATAGCACCAATTAAAAATATTTACAATACTATATTTCCTACACAAATTTTAAACATAGCTTTTTCATCTTCTTAAAATTCTGGTTTGCATAAATTTGATTACAATTTGCAGTTCACAAACATGGGGAAGAGCAATGTTGTCTAGAATGCGATAGAAGGGATTTGGAGGCATTGCAGGTCACCACTACTCATTTGCCCAAATCTGTTCTTACCCCACACTCTTATTTTTCAAGCGTTTGGGCTCTTTTTGTAATTAAAGGCTGTCAGACGTGGTGGGAAGGACCTGTCCCACCAGGCAATGCACTTGCTGATTACCGGGGTCCCGCTTGCTTTCTTCGTGCATGAGAACAAGCATTATTCAAAGCGCAGGAATGGCAAAGGAGTGAGTGAAGGAGAACAGGGATCATCCATCTCTCCCTTTTGTGGGAAGCCCTCCTGGGCCTCCTGCCAAAACGGCTTTAGAGAGTTGTCTCAGAAACAGAAGAATTAAACGCGTTGCAGACGAAGGTACTGCAGCCTTAGGGAAGACCACCGTGTTCGTGGTACTTGCAGCTCCTGTTTTAAACCGAGGTTATTTTCCCAAGGTTGGGGGGGGG
>NW_010558385.1:0-204 GCF_000687285.1 Phaethon lepturus | reverse complement strand
CAACGAGCTCTAAAATTAAGATTACACAAAGTTGTAATTGCAGTCGCCGTCTATGGGGGTTATGTTGCTGTTGTTCAGATTCTGCCGGTGCGGAACTCACAGATGTGGACAGGATGTTTGTTGACTTGTCGTCTTTTCTCGCTACTGGGGCATACGGGTTACGAGGGCATCCGATGATCTGATCCTGTGGATAAAAAATCAACG
>NW_010558384.1:56853-63873 GCF_000687285.1 Phaethon lepturus | reverse complement strand
TGGCCGGGGGTGGTCAGCCGCCTTGGCGAGCGGGACGTCACCTGCCGCTCCGCTTTCCTTTTCGCCACCCTGTCACTCCAGGCGAGACCCCCTCTGGGGGCGGGCGAGGCCTCGGCCGCAGCCCCGGACTCCCTTTTCCTCGGCCGCCGTCCCGCTTCGCGCAGCGGCGGCGGATTTTTCCCTTTACCCCGGGGCCCCGCCCGCTTCGCGCAGCGGCGGCGTATTTTCCTCTTACACCGGGTGCCCCGCGGAGAACGGAGGCTACGTGAGAACGTTTCCAGCAGCAGCGGTTTTACAGGTCGAGATAAACCCTACCCCCTCTGCTCCCTGACATTTGCAAAGCCACTTCAGGATACAGTTAACATCTCTCTAAACGCCCGAATTAAACAAAAAGCCACATTGTGTATTTCAGCATTGAAAGCAGAGGTTTTGCAACGCGATGCACTGTATAATGTAGATGTTATTTGTGTCATTTCTAGCGTTTTTGCTTGTGCATAATCCCTTATGCCTTTTATTATAATCCTACACATTACAGTTAATCTGTAATGATACTGCTTCAGAGGGACCTGTTGCACACAGTGATGGTAATTTGTAACCTTGGTAACAGTTTTAAATAAAGATTATAACAATGATGTCAACTGTTTTTACTCACCATACCGTAAATGGGGTCTCAATATTACTATGCCTATAGAGGACAGAGTTTAAGAAACAGTTATGAGGTTTCACTTTACTTATTAGAATGCAAGTTATCATTTTTTAGTGTGTTCTTAGTAAACACGATCATGGTTCTACATAGTGTAAAGATTTTCAAACTGCTGAGGACTCTGTAAACTTTGATTTTCTTAATGAGGGGGATATTATTACGAATTAGGGTTATCAGGATCCAAGTACCCTTACCAAGAACATTTTAGTCTTCCAGAGAAGTATCTCCGAATAAGTACTACTTAGAAACCCTAATGAATAAGGCTAACACTGACTCTACCATTAGCCTTTTGCACAAGCTCTCCCCGCTATTAAAGCTTACAGAAAATGCTCACAAGCTGAAAGCAAAATTAAATGTAATTGCTTTTATTTACCTATTGCTTTTATATCATTAAAATATTTTTAGTTACATTTATTAAACAGCATCCACTTCGATTATTACCTGCCATATCCATTAATCCATTTTTGTGTATTAACTACACCACCATTAGCTATTAAAATATGTATATATATATATAGACGTTACACATATTGTCTTTGCTAAGATATGTTTCAGTTCCCATTAACAAAAAAATTCTTGTGGAAGATTCTACGAAGCATGTTTTTCACACACACTTATTAATAATCACAGTTGTCAAGAATTAGATATGCACAGATTGCAAATGGAAAGGAAATATTAGATGCAAAATGAAATATACAGTAGAATTGAAGCATAACTATTTTTCCTCCTTAAAACAAGAAATTTACAGAATGTAAAACTGAGCTATTAAGCTTACTTAAAAGATGGCTTTGTTGGTTTAATTATACTGCAGTTATTTTATAAATATGTTTCAAAGGAAGCTTGCCATATTGAATGTCAATGAAGCCTGTAAAGAAAAGACTGACAAAAGCTAATGCATACCAAATATGAAATTTTAATCATTAGCATTCCTATTTATTACAAACTAAAGGAACCTAGTAACAGACAAGAATTTCTATTTAGCTAGCATTACAATGTTTAGCCATTAAAATAAAAAAGGACAAAAAATGACACCCCCCCTTAGAACTATACGTTCTTTTGACTTAGAAAGACAGACGTATCAAAAAACCCTGATAACAGAAACTACGATTCTTTGTTATTACTGGCTGTACCAAACCAAACCCTGTGCCTCTCTATTCAGGCAAAATTTCTACTCTTTCCACAGAGCAAGATCTGTCTGGTTAAGAGCTTCAGATACTTTGCACGTACCTTAGCTGCCCTTGAGGGGCTTTCGGTTATGGGGAAGCGTAGGTCGGCTTTGGGCTGGTGCAGGCCTACAGGGTCAAGCCTGGAGGCTGCCGGGCCTGATCCAGCGTCAGTAGGCACTTTCCTATCACACTCAGTAGTTTAGATCAAGTCTGGGGTGTGATAGCGGCTTTCATGCTTAGGCCGGAGGAAGGAAGGACTAAACCATTCATTAGGTTAGGCAGGCTGTTTCTTTCCAGTGCTTCTCACAAAATCAGCATATTTGTTCATGTGCTGCCTATTTGTTCAAGAATTCCTTGAAAATCTTTAGGCCAAGCATTTCTACCTTTCAAATATCCTTTAAGAAACTAAATGTTTTTCTCTTTAGAGTGTGTGCATATGTGATACATCTCAAGAGTTTCTTAAAGAAGTTAAGCATGTTATTGTGTAACATATATTGAATTTCACATATAAAAGGTAAATAAGCTTTCTGGTGTTTTTCACTTTTATGTAAAAGGAGAAGCTTTTGGGGACGCTCATATTTGTGATGAGGTAACAAACTGTTAGATCTTTTCTCCTTTGTTGCATCCGACACGGTCCTTGCCTTCTCGGCTTGTGAGCGTCGCTCCTTGAGACTCTGTTGTGTCTATTCAAATTGACAGAGAAATTCAAAACAAGACCAAAGAAGCAGCACAACTGCTACAGAGCTTCTGGATGACGGATGCTGTCAAGCGCCTGTTTTGCTGCAAAGATTACTTCAGTTTCCAAAGAATTTGCGGTTCAGGAAAGTTCACGCAGTGCTGGGCACAACCCATGGGTTTAATCTTTGTTTTCTGATTTTCCTTGTTCATTTCTAAAACAGGCTTTACATTTAATTTAATCAAGGGTTCGGTTTGACTAATAAGGATCACTTTTGATTTTGATTTTGCAAGAATAGAGTGAAGACTCGTACAAAGAAAATCCGCTGTATAAACATCCTGCCCAAGAAAGGAAGGTTCGCCCTTACTCCATCTACAGGATCTGTGAGTACAAGAAATTCGTTGTCTTCAAAGATTTAAACTCCCAGGCTTTAGGATGCCGTTGTAGGACTGGTTGTTTATAGCTTTTACATGAACATATGGTCAGAAGTTTAACTGCAATGGTTCTACAATCAGCGTATCTTAGCATGTATGAAATACTTTGAATAAAGGAGATCCTGCATGACCCCATTTATGTGATCCATGTTGCTGCTTTTCACTAATGAAAACAAAACTGATCTGAAATTTGCATGAGTGTGGGGTCTGGGGATAACAGCCTCATGAAATCAAAATGATGCAGGCTGTCTCTGATTTTGCTAAGGTAAATTAGAATTTGGGAAGAAGAATCTCATGGAAAATTAAATGTAAAAGCAGCAGAGTTTCTGAAATTTTAAGAACTCGTGCTTTTCCTTGGAGATATTTTCTGAGTCAAAGATCTTCACTTCTGTTTATTACCAATGAAGAGTAGTGGTTCAAGAGGCTGCAAAGAGACAGCCCAGATTAAAATAAGCCTGAAGGAATCTTGATGCTGTCTCTCAAGTACTGTAACTTTCACAAGGAGAGGTTTTTCCAGGTCAACGTGTCTATAAACCAAAATGGAGCTGATCCATAGATCTACAAATCAGATGTTCCTGGAAAGATAGAAGACATCTTGCAGGTCTTTCACTTACACTTACACATGGTGGCATGCTAGATAGCCACCGTTAGAAGTTCTGCAGCAGGCAAGCTTTCATTTGCAATGTTTCTGCCTACCAAACCCAAATTGCTTTAACTCTAAGCCCTGTCGCTAGAGTGGCAAATATATTTAAAGGAGAGACGGTAATAACGCGATAGTTCCGACAACGAAGTTCAGACAAAAAAAAGAGCAGCCCTATGGAAGAAAAAGCGGTGTGATGAATCACTCCTTTGTTCAAACTGTCTCTTTAATACAAAGCAGAATACAAGTGTTTGAACAAAAATGCTTAAAGCGCTGCAGTCTCAGCAATGCTCTCTCTTTTTCTCTTTAAAACATCCATAGTCCTTTGTAGCCATATACAGTATGCAACAGAGCAATTTGGAAAAGATTCATCTATCAAGTTTAACAACTTTCTGGTGTAACTTCAGAGAGGCTTATTGCTTATTCATGTGGAAGTGAGTACACCCAACTTGTTTTGCCTGGTTTTGCTACTTTTGCTGGTTTGCAAGGCTGTTCTGGTAGCTGCAAATGGCTTCTCAAGTGACATTTGCTGACATTCAGTGGTGTATATTTATCAGTATTCTTCACTTCACCTCTATATGTGTAATCTATTTTATTTTGTTCTTCATAGCAACCTTCTTTTCACTGTCCATGCCCTGAAAATGATAAATGGCAAAGTGGTGTATTTCCCTAGCTGCACTAAAATGTCACTGTGAAAAATCTTTAATGGACTAAGTGTAGCTTTTCAGGTTATAACTTGTCAAGTTACGGAGAAATTCTAGAGTTTCTCCTTAATCCACCATTCTTTGGAACCACACCACTGCAGGCAGAGACTAATTATTAGTTACACCAGTCAGAGCAGGACAAAAATAAGTGAAGTAGAAACCATTTGATCAAGACTCATTTTACACTTGCTTTCTGTCCTTGTGCTGTGTTACCTGATTTCCTCTATTTAGGCTATTGCCGAATGTGCCTTGCTGTTTACATATGAATATGTATGTATGCTGACATCTATGTTATTTTAAAGACTTTGCTGTAGCACTGAATATATTTAGCTGTGTTACCTGATTTCCTCTATTTAGGCTATTGCCGAATGTGCCTTGCTGTTTACATATGAATATGTAAACATGTATGTATGCTGACATCTATGTTATATATTTATACTACTCCTACATCTAGAGGTGCCAAGAGAAAATGGCTGGACAGAGCAATGACAAGCATTAAGAAAGAGTCTCTGATGGCACCTGTGATTAAAATGAACACTAACTGAAAAGGGATGGGTGAGGGGAAATAAAGTTACCACCCCCTTTTAGGTCGGAGGAAGAATGACCAACTTAGACTTTAAGGCAGTCTCCGAAATGCAATGCACCTGCCCTGGACCCAGGCGTCTAGGAGACTAGCCTGCTTTCAGGTTCCTGGTCCTTTTTTAGTAGTCCACAATCGTCTTTTTGGACATAATGCTCAAGCCTACAAAATGGATGTGTAAGAGAAAACAGTTTTTGAGAACATTCACCCCAAATCTGACTGCAGATGCTACTTTGGAGTAGCTTTCCCCTAGTTTTCCCTGCCTTTGCAATGAATACTTAGAAGAAATATCTTAGTTCCTTGGAACTAGAGAGTTTTAAAAAGAAATTTGCTTCCCTTTTCTATGATCCTAAAGCATCATCCTCAGATTTTCCATCATGTAAGAGCTAGAGATTGCAAAAGGAATGAAATGTTAGGCCCAACCAGAACGTGTGTTTTGCAGCGAATGGTGAATGGTGCATTCTACCTGACAAAGCGTAATTTTTTTTTGATGCTGAGAGACAACAGCACCACTTTGGTTCTTCTCATGAAGTAGGAAGTAGCTGAAATTATTTTTATGTGATTTTTTTGCTACTTGTGCGTAAGTGGTATTTTCTTTCTCAGTGAGGACAAGAGGTCATACGTCTTTGAAGTGCCATGCAGCATAAAATACTTACTTGACTTCTTATCAAGAGAAAGGGTGCAAGTGCTTTAGGGTAGAATCTGCTTTCCTCTTTTCCCATTCTCTACACCAACTTCCACCTTATTGCAAACACCCTATTACAAGGCCTGCGCACTCTTAGAACCATGCCAGGTCCGCAGGGCCCGCATCGCACCCTCAGGATTTAAGTGTTCAGATACTACGTGATGACTTCCTGCGAGGATGTGACTTTGAGTCACCATGCTTACAAAACATACCCACCGGGAAAAAAACACCTTTTCTGACTAACCTTAAAATCACCTCGGTCTTAGGGGAAAGTGTGTTGTGAGCTCTTATTTTATAAGAACCTTATATTAAGGTTCTTATCCTTAGACCATTTTAGCTACAACAGCAGGAGTGTTGCCATACTTCGGCTGTCATGTAGGTGTGAGCAGAGTAAACTTACAATGCTTTTGAGTTGAATTCGTATCATGCCTTTAGGCCTTTGCACTGCTATTTATCTGCAGCTGACATTCCCCTGGAAGTCAGAGGAGGCTCTGCGCTTGGACCTACAACTTTACAGGCTTTCCCATAATGCTGTCCCAGGAGGACAAACAAAGAATTGTCTCCAGTTCGCTCTGCAGCCCTCAGAAGTTTACCCTGAGTTAAGTTTACTGGGTTTACTACCTATCATAGTGGAAGTTCGATGCCTGTGTTCTGCTACCGCTTCACTTGAGCACTTGAGGAGCTCTAAAGAGCTTTGGGGTCCTCTACTCCTTTCAAGATGCTTTCTCCCCTCTAAAAGGAGTATCAATTCAGCTGCTGACCGGGGTCAGAACACGGCTCTGAGAATTTAGCCTGTAACGCCCTGGTGCTGCACCGGCCCTCAGGAAGGTGGACGTCTGCTCCAGAGGTGCGAGGCCAGAGCGACCCGCGCTTCTCTTCAGAGACACGTGCTGAAAGCTCTCTGTGTCTGAGGAGGCAGACCGGCACCCAGCCTTCGTGCTGCCCGTCGCGCACCTATTTTGTAGCATGGCGTTACAAGGGCTTCAGCTTTCCCCATCTATTTATTTGCTTTGACTGTTTATAGCCTTTCAAATACAACTGCCTTCTGAGGGCCCCAATGCCACAGGGGCTAGTTTGGCTTTGTGAAAAGACGGGAAAAAATGGAAATAAAGCAGCTTCCCTAGAGGCTTATTCATAAGATACACTGCTGCTTGTGGCTTGTTTCCCATAATTTATCCTAGTGTATGACATATATGAAGACACACGCCCTGCTCTTTGCCAGCATCAAAAGGGAGGATGCACTCAAAGATCTACAGCCCAAGTTGCATGCAGAGATTATCAACTGCTCCAGATTAAGCACATCTAGCACCACTGGGACCAAACTGGATATTGTTTTATTATCCTTTTTATCACCCTTTTTATTCTTGTATGTATATACAATAGTTCACTTGAAAAACAAAGCACTGAAATAAAAACAGCACACATTTTTCCT
>NW_010558384.1:0-56837 GCF_000687285.1 Phaethon lepturus | reverse complement strand
GAAGTTGTCTACCTGATAATAACATTCAAGTACTTCTTTCTAAAAGATATTTTAGAAAGGGTCAAATTAACAGTAGGAAAACAAAGAATCAGTCAGCCTTTTCAAGCGCACTTTGCTGGTGCCTAATTTTACTTTATTTCGGTGGGAACAGAGAGAAGGCATCACCACAGTCCAGAGCGGTTTCACGCATACGCATGGGTAGATTTCCCGGTGAACATTTAAGGGTCTTGCAGCCCCTCTCCTGGGTCCTCCCTAGATCACAGCCTAAATTGTGGCCAGGTCTCTGCTCTGCTCCCTGCACACATTATAGGTGCAATCATCTCTGTGTAAATCCCTTTGTGGATCTGGGCCTGAGTGTTTTTGAAAATCCCACCCACATGGGACACCCGTAGGTCAAATGAAAAATTGCATAAGCTATTAACTAAAGCTATAGCTTATAAAAAGTTACCCACAAGAAAGGTACACAGGTTAGTGCTGCTCCAGGGCATCCTTAAATCACACTTCAGCAAGTTATAAAGTTATCTTTGGAGAGCAATCATACCAAGTTGTCAGCCCTATAAGGATAGATTTATGTGTCTCTGACATGTCAGTTGTCATCTTTGCCACTTCATTGCGGCTATGATATTTTTAGCAGGAGGTAACCACTGCTATTCCCCTGCCTGGAAATCCACAGAACTTTCCTCTGTAAACATTTCTTACCCTGGGTATTTCCCCATCACAGGGCTGCATCTCTGAATTCATCTTCATGTTTGCTTAACTCTCAACCACAGGTCAGTGCTTGTTTGTCTCAAATTTTTCTCTTTTTGATCTCAATTTATGGAGCAGAAGGTTCAGGGGCAAACTTTTTGCCAACAAGAGACTCCATAGTTCATTGGTGTTTTACTAGTCACATAATTTAAAAGGATGATTTTTAAATTACACTGGAAAAGTTATTGTCTTCATAGAGAAGCAGCCTAATCTAATGGTTTTGTCAGTAACCTGTACCCTCGCTGCAATATTTTTGTTGAGATTTCTTCCACGATTTGACTAATTTCTCCATATATTCTCCTGGAATATCGTTTTGCAGGTTGGAAAAGTGGTTTGTTCTGTCTGAGTCTGAAGTGAACAATTAGAGAATGGAAACTCATGGAGTGAGCTTATGCAAAATCAGCTCCCAGAGAAAGAGGTCTTACTTTTACTGAAAGGTGAGCACAGTGGCAGACTGTGTCCTAATTTCAGTTACACCAGAGCCTGAACCCCCACGCCAGGATAACAGCCCCGGGCACAGAATTTCGTAGAATTTCTACAGTTTGGTCGACAGAGGCTAGAGCGAGAATAGTGCGTGATCCAGCACAAATCTTTAGCAGAAGCGATATGATATTCCTGATAGCCTTAACTTTTGTACAAAATGCCCCCCTGGAGACACGTTTACAGAGTTGCCATTGCAGCAAATAATATTTTGCATATTCTTTGGAGAGCCCACACAGGTAGCGCAATCACAGTCCGCTGCAAAGTGACCATGTGAACTGAATATGACTCAGCTGCTCTCTGGGTTAGAAAAGCAGGCTATTTTGGACTGGCGGTCAGTAAGAGAAGCTGAAGTGGAGCTAGGAAGGGGAGAAAGCACATCTTCCCTTCAGCACTGTCATTTGGGTATTGTTGTAGGGTTCTACACGATTAGCACCTTACGGTGGTGTATGGTGGAGATGCCTTCATAACAACATTTGGTTTTTTTAATAAACTCCAAGTTTTTCTAAAGTGTTTCTCTCTTCAGAGTGTTCTACCAGAATTAATACTCAGAAGCTGCTAAGGAAATGTTCTAAAAGCTGTAATCGTATGGCTGTTGGGAATTCCTGGTTATTTCCTTTCTCTCATTATGGCACATCAAAACTTACTAAAGCCCTGTACCACTTTCCCCCTAATTCCATGCTTTACTTTCCTGTTGTCTCCACTGAACTTTGCTACTATTCCCTTTGCTTTACTGATCTGATTATTCCCTTTGCCCACACCTGCCTACTGCCATGTCCTTTCTCATGCTGGGGACAACTTGTTTTTACTAATTACCAGAAGGCCTTTCTATTTCTCCTTGGAATGATTTTTGAAAAGAACTTCTCTTTTCATCATTAACTCTCCTCAAATATGGGTTCATGATTTATTCTGAAGTTGTCCGTCTCCTTTAGATTGTCAGTATTTTACAAGATAAAATATGCCTGATCCCACTGTTAACAGTTTGTAGGGTTCAGAGCAGAGCCGAGTGAGACCAAGTAAACCCACCCAATGACACTTCCCAGGATTTCGTTGATGCTCCAGTTCTCTCCTGTAGCAAGCCCAAGTGCTTTTAGAAGGTTTGTTTTTATACAAACAAATAAACAAACACAACAACAAAAGAGATGTACAGCATGTGATCTCCCCTAGCATACTCGGGTTCAAATTCCTGACCTGCTGTCTCTCTAACTACAGATGACTGTGCCAATTCACCCGCAGCCTGATAGTTATCCTAGGGCAAGGTGCACTCCACAGCTCCTGCTAGAGATGGTCTACTTCCTATAACAACGTATTCTTCAGAGCCATTATTTGAATTTGCATCCTCACATAGCGGGCGAGCATCCCCACAACTGCACTGCAGAACTGCACTGAAACCGAGCTGCACGTTCTAACGAAAATTCACTGCCTTGAAAAATTCCCCATCAGCTCTAATTTGGAAGCCCCAGCTGAGCTCCCGCTGTGAGACACATATCATAAGAGACAGATCTTGCTGTGAAGGGCTGGCGGGTTGGAGAGACGAAGGCTGAGAAGAAAAGCGCAATAGAAAGGTGAAGCGGCTTCCTCAGAATCACGCGATGGGTCAGTGGCAGTTTCAGGTCTTCCTAGTGCCAGCCACAGCCCATGCGACCTCTCGCATCCTGAGCTTACAGGCAGGCTATGCTTTCCCCCGGCCATCTTTTCATTAACTAGATTATTTTTGCATGTAGATTAATGCATGGGTGCACAAGTTCGGCAGTTTTGAATCTTACTGCTTACGAGGCATCATGTACAGATATGACACCATCAAAAACTTTGAGATAGCAGATAACAAGGATGTCATGGTAAAATGCTAAAAAGGCTGACCCTGGTGTGCCAGAGCAGGCAAGGCGACAAGGAAAATCAAGTACTGTTCAAACCAAAGTGTGTCAGCTGCTCTGAGCAAGGTAAGAAGTCTCTCGTGTTTCAGAGTTCTGAAAATTTGGCATAAATTGGTGCATCTGAGCCTGTACAGGTTGTTAAGCCAATATCATGGTTAGAATGTGATGCCTCACTTAAAATGAAACTTTTCCCTTCGGAAGCTTCCCCGTGTCCCTAAGACTCTGACAATTTTTATTCTAAGAGCATTTTTTTTCCCCTTCTGGTCTTATACTCATTAGTAGGAACAGATTAGAGATAACTTGTTGTATTTTATAAATAGAGCAACAACATATTTTGTATGTTTTTCTCAAGAGCTTTCTGAAACTAAAATTTCTCTGAGCACAGCTGGTCCATGCCCCTGAGGAAAAAGATGCTTATGGCAAGGCTGAGGTTAATGATTTTAATTTACAGTTTTTGTGGGAATATGATTTTGCTTCTGCAGAAAACTCTGTCTCTCCATTGTTTTAAAAAAGCAAAGATACTTAAATAAGGCTTTACATTTTATTACCCCAAAACACATTTAATTTTGTTTGACTAGATCAAGTTGGTATGTTAATAAAATAATTGTTATTCCAAACATGCTTGGTGAACTTGAATAGCAAAGTGAAGTTTATATATTTAATCAAATCTATTCAGTAATTCTAGTGGAAGATGCAGAAGTGTTTTCCATCAATATTTCCTTGACTTTTGAAATGAATATACATTACCCAAGTTCTCATTCTTGTGGATCTTTCTTCTATCATATCCAAACAATTGAATTTCCTTGTATGAATGTTTGCAAGGTTGAAAAGGAAAAAAACCCACAAGGTCACGTGGCAGCTCTTCATGTTGGAAGTGCTTTTACAGTTATCTGATCAAGGGGAGGAAAAGTCTTGCAGCTTTTCAAGCCATGAGCGGTAACGTGGGTCATAAGACCCACTGTAATTTCTAGAACCATGTAGTATATTTTCAGGAATATTTGGTTATATTAAAAAATTGCTGCCATTTCTCATTTTTGCCTCTTGAGCAACACTTGGTCTTTCCTTCTGCATGAGATCATGACTTAATACTTCACAGAGTTTCAAAAGGAAAAAATATATAAAAACTCAAATAAATTATAAAAAGCCTCTTCATAGTGCTATGTGGTTTGAAAAGGAACTCTGAGGTGAGAACTGCCCGTGGACTCACATCATGTAGGTGTGGGAAAGCAGCAGGACAGCACGGTATGAATGGGAGTAGGAGCTTTGGGGAGCGATGGAGATGCTGAGGGGACACTTGAAGAGACAACAACAGAGGTGAGATATGAAGTGGAAGGAGCTGAGGAAGAACTGTCAGGAGGACACAAAAGCGGAGCAGGCAATTGCAAAGAGCCTGTAAGACCAAGGGGAGTTAAGACATTCTGCGAGGCTCCGCTGCTGTTAACTCAGCTACCTCTCTGGATAACGTTCTGGGAAGAGGCATGAAAGGAATTTGCAGAACGTGGTTTGTAATCTTTCTGTATATTCATCACTAAACTCTATACATTTTCTTTAAGCAACTTTCTCCAGTAGTTACTGCTCAGGGACCTGGCCAGAAGAGAACAATTCCGGATGGTCTATCAGTGTGTAGTGTGGCCAGCAGAGAAGAGGGTGAAGGCAGTGCCCCAGAGTTCAAGTGCATCGTGTTTGCAATTTGTATCGGGAGTGACCCTGAAGCCTTCCACACCTTGGAAGATTTTCTGTCCTCAGGAAACATGAATAAGAGTGGAGTCCAAGACAGAGACTTGAAGGATTTCTCCAGGAGGAAAAGATGTAAATGTCAATACTGTTATTTATTGGCTGACCTTTTTTAAGCTTTTGCTAAATGGTATGGTTTTATTACTGTTAATAGTAGAAAAAGAAGTAGAAAAGAAAACATTAAGTCACCCAAGAGTCACAGTGGTGTTATATATTTCCTCAGATTATCTTAGTTGGAAACCTCATTTGAGATAAGACATTCTTCTTTTCAGTGGCGTGGCTCCTGTTAGGTTATGATAGAAATAGGGATATGACGATTTTACTGTTAACAAACCTCCCATGTGAAATATAATCCAAGATTTGCACCATATTTAAAAAGGCTGTAGAACTTCTGATGGAAGAATGTTATTCTTGCTATGAGTTAATGAGCATCAAATAAGCTTATTTAACATGGAAATTCACCTTTCCCAATATATTCATTTTCAACCTCTACAGTGTATTTCAAGTATTTTGTGTACCTTCTCTACTCTGAAAACTCCATGGGCAGATTTACATGGGTATATTTTTTTTTTAGGGGAAAGTAACAGCTGAACAACATGTGTTCTTTCAACCAAGCAGCAGAGCAACAGGATGGACACAGAGCTGGTAGTCCTTGTGCTGTAAATCCACACCAACTCAACTAAGACCAAGCACCTGTGAATACTAAATTCACACTAGTATAAGTGAGAGTAGAAGTTCTTTTTGAACTCTCTGCAGTCTGAACTGAAAAAAAAAGTATTGGGATTTAACCTCTAGACTTTTCACTGACCTTTAAACAGTCCTTTGGATTCCATCTGCCCTCGTTAATCTGAAGTTACTTGCAAACATAACTGACATTCCTTTTTTTTAAGTATACCTTACACACATTGCAGAATGGGCTAACAATTAAAAACTTTGGCTCCTGTTCATTATGTCTTTATCACCTTTTGAAGTGATGTTCTCCTTTGCAAATTTTTATAACTAGCAGCAACACAAGCAATGCTTCATGTCAGAGTGCTTTACTGAGGTGATTGCCAGGTGTAGATCGAAACTCTTAGAGATGCAAACCCAGGAGTTGATAAAAACTTTAATATGATGTGGAGTTCTGTAAGGACCAGATATTTTAATACTTCTTTCCAACAGAGGTGAGTAGAAAATATTCCACCAACATCCCAGCTAATCAGACCTTTTTTTTTCTTCTTCAGCTTTGCTTTCTTTCACGCTATTCACATCATTCCTTTGCATGCATTTTGTCACATAGCTTTCCCATACGTATCTTCATTTTCATCTATTCAGTCCAAACTACAGGTGCAAATGACATAAAATGAATTTCTCTTGGACAACATTTCACCGCTCTCATACTCAAAATAATTTAATTTACACTAGAAATACCTATGGCTTGGTATAAATAAAATAGTCTAAAATTGATGATTGACATTTCCCCTCTTAGTTCACACAATGATTGCAAAATGTCTTGTCATTCATATGGAAATTTGTCTTCTAAGTACATCCGTCCTTAGTGGAAAAACGTCATGGGGAGAGCACAAATTTATGAGAGGATGTATATGTTTAAGAACTAACTGCTATACCATACTCTATGTTCATCATTTGGATCCAGAATTTTCCTGCTGGAATGTTACAGCAACACAGAGACAGTCATGCGTCATCCCTCACATTTAAGCTACTCTTCAGGTACTGAAATACTGGGCTTAGAAAGAGGCAAAATTAAAAAAAAAAAAAAATTTTCCATTGCCATATGAAATTCTGAAAATTACTGACAGAACCTAACACAGCAGAAGCACTCGGGCTGAGTCCGTGTGAGAAGTGCCACTGTAGCTTTAGAAAACTAAATGTCTGGGATCTGTATTCCTGCATAGTTTTGCCAGGACCCGACATTGTAAAGACATTGATTCTCACAGGCTTTTACAGAAATAGACAGTTCATAAGCAGAGAGCAGACACTGAAAGGTCTTGTGATGCAGCTGGTGAAAAGCATCTGTATTTTATGTTGGATACTTATTTGTTTAACAATTTGGAAAGTGCTATACTTTTTTTTTAAACATCTCCTCAATCTCTCGCTGTTACATTTTGGAGAACGACTAAATTTCTGGAGAGTGGTCAGATCTGTAAAAATTGCCATTTGTTAAGACAGGGTATTCAGCGAATAAATGAATTATTGTGCTGAAGTCCTTAATTGAATATTCCTGTGGCACTGCTTTAGTTAAGTATTAAGAACATAAGCATTTAACAATATTACTTTAAATTCAAAATGTCTTGAAAGGACAAGGAAATTACATTTGCAAATGTAATCATGAATAACACACGGGCCTTGGATTACATGTCACTTTTTGGGATGTTTTGACATAACACATTTAGAAAATGCTTTTCTGTGACTGAAATGATTAAAATAGATTTCAGTTATCCATGACTTAAAACAGAGTCAGTCCAGTTCTCGGTTAATTTGTTCTCTGCATCACAGTAAGCACCAGCTGACATACTCACTTGTACATGGGTGTGGAGGCCAACTGCTTAAGGTTAAAGTGCTATTGTGCTACTTGTGTGAGGAATCCTATTACCAGCAAGAGAATATAGGCATGGATAAATTGTAGAATGGTCAGAAGTGAGAAAAAAATAACCTAACTTACTTCTAATTTCTGAAGAAAATCTGTGCAGCTATTTTAGACAGACCTCTTGTGTGATGGTACCAACATCTTCAAAGCCTCCATCCTCTTATCTTCTCTCAGGGATACCAAAATCACACCAGATTTTCCATATGTATTCAGATAGACACACTCAGAAAAGGACTGGGTACACACTCAAATCCATTTGATCATCTGGCCTCTTCATTTCCAAAATACTGGTACCAAAATAACAAATATAAGGACACACAGGATGCTACACGTCCCTCTCTCTAGGACCAAAAAGTACTTATTCAGGAAATTAAATATAAATTAGGACCAAGAGCACCGTTCCCAAAGAGCGACCGTGTCCATAAAGGAAAATATACACCAGAACTGTAGCATTAAATCTACAAAAATTAATTTATTAAATTTATTGTTAAATTAATTACTGCTTTTCAGTATTGAATTTTAGTATTAAATGTAGTGTTAAATTTAAAAAAAATTAGGTTTTAATCCAAACAGACAAATCTCAAATTTGCTACTGATGTTTGTGAGACTTGAGGATATCCGAGAACGGCAGTGTTGGGTTCACTAATGAAATGCCACGCTTAAACTTATCCAGCAGAGCAGGTGAGACTGCCTGTTAGTAGCAACTTTCCCAGAACAGCATGGGTTGGTTCACTGATCAAGTCACCTGCCCATCCATCTAGGCCAGGCAAATACCAGAAACAAAAAAAGATATTACCTTTTGCAATGCAGCCGTTCTTAGAGCATGATGGGAGGATTGCGAAGATCGTGAGGGAGAGAGGTAGAGCATCCGTCAAAGACATGCCGTTTCATGCTCCGTGGCACATTTGATGTCACAGGAATGGGACAGAGAGAGGGAATTTGGTTGCTGTGGTTATGAAATTCAGAACCTGGTTATGTAGTCTGATGATGACATGGTCCTCTCTTGTCACTTGGCAGAGATTATGTATTTACCCTCTTAATTCATAATTATGGATGGCTTAATATTACCTGAAGTTGCACCCTATCTGAAAAGCAAATGAGTACTGACATGCCAAGGACTCAGCTGAAAGGTGTTTTGGTTTCTCTCTCCTTAGTGCTGGATCTGTTGATCTGTTATCATTTTGGCTTCATCACATGAAAGAGTAAGTTGGCCAAAGGCAGGTTCTCCTTCCCACAGCAACCTGAGACGGGTACCAGCTGCACAAGGTGACTGACAAAAAGTAAGGTAGGTAAGGTTAGGAAGCAGCTAGCCATTACCCGCCACTCCTGCTCAAACCCTTCTGCTTTCCATGGGTTATTCCCACATTCACCGGGGGACAGAGAGCAACTGCAGCCCTTCTCCTTTTAGGCCACTGGTTAAGACACTTATGGGACCCATGCACTTGAAAGCTTCACGTGGGAAAAGAAATTAGAGCCTGAAGCACTCATAGCTTGGGAAAAATGCACTGACACCGTGCAGGTGTGTACACCGGACCGGGGTGAAGAGCATCATTTCCAGATTTTGTCAGAAAGCAACACCTTTCAGCACTTTTATGTTGGCCCTGAACTGAGAAGAGTGGTCTGTGTGTAACGTTGTGGAGGCAGCCGTACCCCTGTGAGGGGGTGAGGCAGATGTGACCCAGTCCTCTGTTGTAGGTCGTGGCAGGAGGGAGGCGTGAGGAAGGAAGAGGGGAGGAAGAGAGCTGCCTTGCCCTGGCAAAGCCGGTGGTCGTCTTGATCTGCACCATAGCAAGTACCCCGGGAACATTAAGGCTGAAAATTGAGGAGCTTTAACCTACTTGAATCTCTGGTGCACCTATGCCTTTATGTCCACTTCTGCAAAGATGAAGAACATAAGACTTGCTGTTCAAAAGACAGATACCAATAATGCTGACGTTTGGTAGCTGGTTCCTGTCTTCTCCTATGGTCCTCTGAAAAAAAATAAAAAAAGGGAGAGTAAGCAAAAGTCCTGCAATTTAACGTTGCTGTAAGACTTGACTTAGAAATATTAAAACCCAAGTACATTCCAAGAAAACGGCTTCAGGAGAAGGCATTCAATGCATAAAAAGCTACATAAGTAAACTTCAAACATGAAAGTAACAGATCTTAAAGCTTGGAATTTAAAACTGCAAAGTGCACAGAAATAAAACCCTTACGGAGATGTTAAAATGTCCAATTCATTATTATTTCAGAAAAGATTAAAAAATAATTTCTTAACATTAAAGTGCAATCAAGCACTGAAGAAATTATTTAAACTTTCCATAGGAAAAAAACACACTCTAAAATGCTGCAAGGGTATTGATGGCTATTAAATATTTACTTTTCTCTCTAGCTCACACTAGAAAGAGTAATTTGTATTTGGCAGAAACTGGCTGCAATTACATTAGTCAATCCAAAAGCCCAACTTGCTCATACAAAATGCAAACAAATTAGTTAAAATGGTCTAATTAGCAGACTGTAAAAATGCAAAGCAAGGCTGGCATAAAAATGTGTGCTAGACAAGTATACTTTTACAAAATAAACAGAAAGGCAAATATGAAATAGTCTAATAAATCCTAACTAAAGGACCGTAATATAAACCTGAATATTTAGGGATTGCATACTTTAAATAAAAGTTCCTATGGACTCTCAAATATTTTCTTGCAACCCACATTCAGTCATGAATACGTGATTAATACCGTTGCTGAAGTTCTACTGGGATTTCAGTCCAGTGCTGTAGCGCCGTATGAGGCCAGGTTATATATACGTTTTGTGCGGGCATATACACAAACCCAACTCCTAGTCAAGTTCATCAGAGTGCGAGGTAGCTTTGGAGCATGCAAAGAATATAGGATGTGGCCTATGGAAGGAAGGTCAAGCCATTTCTTTACATGTTGTGTATTTGTTTTTCTTTCCACAATTAAGTTAAAAACTGGAAGCATATGGAAATGTGGAAACAGTTAAGGTAAAAGATAATACACATTTGTTCTTATGGGAAGTATAAACTATGGCCATTGTCTATAAGGACTCAGCTTACTGGTTAAAAAGAATCACTACAATAACTGTATTATTGTTGTCATTGATATATTAGACTGAAAAGGGTTTTAGCGTCTCTTGCTTCATAACTTTGCTGCAATTACTTAATCTGTGGGTTTTTAACTCCCTAGTTTATATACCATAGATATAATAGTCCATTATGATTTGTAAGCTATCGTATAAAAGAAGCTATTGTGAGGCGATGATCTGAATTTGTCTCCATATCCTTCTCGCCTCACCACATGTTCTTCTGTCCTTCAGAATGTCTGTCTGTCTGGAACCACATTCTTTCTTCTTGCCACCTGACAGATGGCAGAAGGTGGGTGGCTTTGGCAAAATTAATTAGAGACGCATTGAAGAAACAATAACCATGAACACCCTGCGGCAAAAATATGATGTTATTTGGCACAAAGAACCTTTGTGCGAAAGCATTGCAACAGCAGAATTATCCTGACTACCCCGGAGAAGAGGTCACCCAATAGAAAACAATCCTTGGCAAAAGGAGAGCACCACGGCCACAAGGTGTGGTCATTATCGCCATTATCACTTCTAACACGTAACAGCTGACTCAGTTATTTTCACTGAAATAGTTGATTGTGGCACCTTCACTCCCCCGTGCTGTCCCCCGTTCTGCAGATTGCCTCACTGTGCCAAATATGTTTAGTCCATCACTCTTTTTCACAGAGAGTATTTATTTGGTGGAAGACTATCTCACTCTATAAAATATCCCTGCTGGTTTCAGCGCCACTGAAGGAGTAAGATATTTGCGAATGTAAGTCCTGTGGAGATAGCTGAAAAATACAGATACTTCACTGTGAAGATTAAAGAACAATGTCTTGTTATCTGTTACTTGTCTTAGTGCTTGACAAATGGCTTTGAGAATGGTAAAAGTAACAAGCCACATCACAGAAATGATCTTTTCCGCTTTTCTCACCCATGACCACATATTCCATTTCACAAAATTTTCCATATACTGGGAATCTTGAATCCCACTGACCTCCCTGGTGATGACTGGATAAATCAAGGATGTTGGATATATGAGGAAGAAAAGGAATTGCTGACATTAAAAAGGGCAGTTAAGAGAATCAAGGCTTCAGGTATGAGGAAAGAAGTCCCACCATATGGGAAGGTTCTATCATGTGGGAAAGAAATTACACTATGGTGTCCCAACATGTGTTGCTCCACAGGTATCATTGGTGACAGATGGAAGATAGGACGGCTGCTCCATCTCTGCTATGAGCGTGCTAACACATCTAAGTTACTGTGGTTGCTCCATCTTTGTAGGAGTCATGGGACTGAAGAGCAAAATTCAACACAGCTCTCCAAGCTACTGACTGCAGTTCTTGGTGTCCTGTGTTTTGCTGTTGTTACCTCTACAGGTACCTGCAGCAGGCCCAGGTGAGTTAGTCAACTTCCTGCCTGGTGCACTGGTTTGTTCGTTCTTCTCTCTATGTGCTGGCAGCTCTGTTATTCCCTAGTTGCCAAATATTAGGAAAGACATAGATAGCCGAACTTCTACAGTTTTCCTCCTAGAGCTATTCACCCCTTGCGTGCGATTCACTAGAGAGGCAGGTGAGCCGGGAGGAGTGTGATTCAGCCTGGTGCACCTCAACCCATTTAGGTAAATCTCTCCACCTTATCGTGAAATCCAAATCGCCCGGTTGAACAGCCCAAGAGGAGATGTGGCATATTGCCTACCACCTACCTCTGCTAGGAGCAGCGGTGCAGCGCCTGTCTGTAAACCAGCCTCTTTCACAGAAAACTTGACTCCAACTCTACTTACTCCAGTGGAGAGACTTCCGCCGGGTTCAGTGACTTTCGCTTATGCACAGATTGCATCTGGTCGCTTCCATTTCCAGTGAAAGAGGGATGGATAGGGTAAGGAGAGAAATTATACACGTATGCAGTTCTGTAAGCCTGTGTAAAGAGACGTGAGTAGTGAGGAAAGGGTTGAGTCCCTGTAGGAAACCTGAACAGGATGGGAAGATGTTGGATGGGAAAATGTATGGATGAGAAAGTGAACTCAGGAACACAGGGTGGGAAAGGGATAGAGACAGAAAGTGGAAGCAAAAAAGACATAAGAACTATCTCGAGAAATAATGTGGAAAGAAAAAGAAAAGGCAAATGGCACGGAAGACTAATTGCATATTTCCTTGCCTGAAACAGTGTTTGTAGCTGCAATACGACAGTACAAATCAGGCTTGATTTCAGAGATAAACACGGCGTCTTCACCACTGGGGAAGGCATGAGGGAAACAAGTAAAGAAGAAGGAATAAATGGGCAGTTTTCTCAAGGAAAGGAGGTTACTGCTGGAGACCCACAGGAATCTGGTCTGAGTTCTATATTAACACAGAATTACTCAAGATAGAGAACCTAAAGCTTATGCGAAGAATTAAAAAAAACCCCTCTTGACACTGAGTATCTGGTAATAAAATAGAAGTCAGTAAATTCAAGTTCGATAATGACAATGTATGTGGGGAAAACAAATGCATCTAAATGGTGATGAGACCTAAATTAGTTATTTCATCTCAGGAAACACATCTTGGAGAGTCTGATAAAGATGTCAGCCCAGTACTCAGCAGTGGCAAAAACACTTAAGAATTATTAAGAAAATACTAGAGAACAAATCAGAATCTATTCTGCTGATATATAGCCTGTGGGTACAGTCACCTCGCCTCAAAAACAATATAGGTAAAACTAGAAAAATACACTGAAAGACAGACAGAATGGTTAGCTGCATTGAATAGCTGCTGAATGAGGACTGTTTATTTTAAATAGAGTAAGTCTTCAGTGCAGACAAGAAATGACAGAGGGCTAAGATAAGGGATTCTTTTTCAGGAGACACAGAGAAGGTAAATATGAAAGATCATTAACTATTTTGCACAACACAGGAACAGGTAGTACGTAAGAAATTACTGGAGAACAAACCAAAACAAATGGAAGTGAGTATTTTTTCACAGACTGAGTAGCTGAAGTGTGAGACTCATTACCACGAGATGTTGCAAGGGCTTAAAAGTAAGTAAACTCAGAAGAAACTTGGTAAATTCACGGAAGGCAAACCCTGCCACAACTACTGAATGCAGTGTTCAGCTGCAATATAATAGTAGCAACGGCTGTGTAGTCGCTCTGGTTTTCTGGAGGCAGAATGTTGGGATTTTTTTTTTTTTAATCCAATCTGAATAGTCTTTTTGATAGTCTGTGAGATACAAACTAGAAGAGAAAGCACAGGTTTTTCACCATTGCAGAGGATACAGAGTAGCTTTAAGGCATCTGAGCTAAGTAGGGTGCTGCGGGGAAAAAGCTTGATTAATTTTTTTCCTGAAGAGAAGGCAGCTGCTTTACCTTCGGCTCTGATGTAGCTCGGGGAACCTGTTGTACCAGGCCAGTCTCACATCGTTTCATGTCCTACTTTCACAAGTCCTCTTTCTTTTGTTGGTTTCATTAACTTTATGCTACTCAGAAAAAAATTCAGTGTAAAGTTACACACATACACGCTTGTTCCCTAACTCCAAAGCACAACAATTTTTCCTTTGCCTCTGTGTGGATCAAGCAGATCTAGAGTTTGTGAAGTGAGAATAATTTATTCCAGACTCATGCTGAAATAATTTATGTTCTTGAGCCTTTGCAGATGTATAGTCGCTAGAGAGCTGTCTGCCTACAGGAGTTTTTACACATATTTCGTCTAAATCAATGCTCCAAATGCAACGTCGAAGATGCAGTGAGTTTGTGTGGATTTGTAGCACTCCCTGGAGGACTCTATGTCTAAAAACCAATAAGCGTTTCACAGTTCTCAGTAAGTGAAGTTTTTCATAATTTTCGATGCATGCAATGTTGACTGGGTTTCTCAATTTAATTTCAGTATTATTCCACAGGTAATAAGTAATTGGAGAATAACTTCTTGCAAGTGAATGATAAAAGTGACAATCTTTCTATACTTAGCTGCTGCTGTTTATTCATTATAAGCCAATGCAGCAAACCGGAATATTAATTTATAAACAAAATGCATTTCATATTGATTGAAAATTACAGCAAGATCTAGATATTTTATGATCAAAACAAGTAAAAAGAAGGCATGAAGAAACAGCTATTTTATTTTTGTATATATGTTTTTTTTTCTGTATTTGTACACCTAGTATGAGCATCACAGGTTCAGCTTAAAATAGTTAATTCTTAAAACTCATTGTTACAACCTGCAAGCCTATGTGGAGATGAAAATTCCTAATTATTACTGTGAAGTCAGTTGATATAAAGGACTGACTGAATATGGGGTCAAGATCTCAAATTTATTCCTTAATCCGCAAGATGCTATTTCTAGAATAAAGTGACTATGAAATGTTTCTGAAAGGCTGGTCAGAATCCATCACTGCAGATGCAGAACTGCAAACATACCGATGGTGTGTGTGGCCTGTGTCTACAGAGGTCTATGAATAATAAGTAATCTAGATAAATAACCATAGTTAGAGCTATGCAAACAAGAGAGCAAATAAATCAAAGCCTCCTGCTCATGTATAGATACCAAACACAGCACTTCTGCATGTTTCTTCTTTGTTTTGTTTGTTTGCTTAAATAGGAGACAACAGCAACCAAATCAACCAAAGGTTTTTAAGTTAGTAAGAAGTATTTTGGAGAAAGATCACAAAGTGAATCAAGCTCTTTATCAGAGCCGTGGTACTCACAGTCACCGGTGGCAAGCAGGTTGCATGTTGCATATGTACACTGCCATGCAGACTACATCAGTTCACTTCTGCAGCTGGCACAAAGCAGCAGCATAGTGCAGACAAGAGATCATGTATGACATACAATGTTGGCAGTAAAGGAGATTCAAGAGCAAAAGTGAAAACCCTTATGTTAATTTATTTTTTTGCTCGTGGAAATTGAATTTTTAATTTTATATCAGGTTAAATGTGTGGGTAAAAGCTAAACGCTGTTCTTTTAAATTGATATTGTTATGCTTGATGCATTAAGAGGGAAAAGACAAGTATTATGCATGTTCTTTGTGTGATTTTCTATATATGCAGAATTTAATAGAAAGAGAGGAAATACAGGGATTGCATGTCAAGTGCCTGCCTCCTTGTGTTATCCTATCCAGCAATAATACTGGTTCTATGCTAACAGACTAGTGAAATGGTTATTTCAGTATCTGGATAAGTGACATGTACTTACTTCATAATTATTTTATTTCCAGGAATTCCTGTAATACAAACCACTCAAGTTGGCTATCCAGTAAATATTTAAATATGATACTATCCTCTTGCATCTTGAGGCTCTTTACATCCCCACAAATATCAGTATGTGTGCAATATGAATCAAACACAAATAGTTAAGCATAGAAGCATTTCTGCTGTGTCCCCCACTCTCCACACAGCGTTTTATACCCTGGTGCAGAGAAGAGGCTTTAGGGAATTCTAGCACACAACCTTGGCAAAGGAAGGCAAAGGTTTAACTCGAGACATGGCTTTCCATTTTTGTGCTGTAAATTTAAGCATTGATAAATTTACTGTCATTTCTAGTGAGAACGTACAGCTCTGCAAATGGTCACAAGCAGTGGTGCCTGCCTACTTCCAAACGCCACCTCCTTTTTGGTGAACAAAACCGCTACAGCAGGCTGTCCTCTCCGTGCCCAGTGACTGGTATGTCCTGCTCGGGGTACGGTTGGAATGTTGGATGTTTTTTATCGTGAAGGGACACACAGAGGATTCATGATCTTCTGCTGCGTGGCACTGAAAGGGCCAGATGGAGACCTCAACACCGTGGGAGCTATGCACTGGCACCAGGGCTCCCTGAGACCACAGGGCCCTCCTGGAGGTGGGTGGGCTGTTGCCTGCAGACCCTGATAGTGTTGTCATAGAAGGTTCCAGGGGGAGAGACTACCACTGGAGCAAGAATCACCCCCTCTTCTTCCCCTCCATTTCCTACCCTTTGGTTGTAGCTTTTGGTTTACGTCAAGGGACTCAACAATATACCTGCACAGCGCTCACCAACCAACCAGCCGTGCAGCACCCACTCCTCCTCAGAGCTTGCACTGTGAATGGGAACAATCAGTAGGGAATTTGAGTGAGTCTTGATCAAAACCATGTAGCTGCCATAGGGAAAGTATTGTGTTGGAACTGCCTGGTGCCCTGGATAACATGCCTGGGGAAGATGCTCATCTCGGGATGCCGACCACAACTTCTTCTCCCAACTTGCCACTGGGGAGTCTTCCTTTTCCCCCTCTTTATTTATTTTTTTTCCTTCTGTCATTGTTGATATGTACCATCAGCTATGGAGCCTGCTAATAAATTTTCATTCGTGTGAATTTGTCTCAACATCCTTTGTGCAACACACTGATTCAAACGTGCCTACTCTCCTCAGCAAGTTAGAAAAGTTAAACACCACTTTTTGGCCAGAAAATGAATGAAAACAGTAAGATTTTGGGCCACTAGATGACATCCATCTGCGTACAGAAACACTTGGATAAAAGACAGTAGGCAGCAAGTTGCCACCTGGGTAGGACAATGGGTCTGAACCAAGTGCTCAGGTTGAACACTGAGGTAAAAAAAGCCTCAGCCAAAACTAAGGGCAATGCAGGGTGAGGTTCTGGTGCCCAAAAGGTCTTGTCAGCATCCTTGCCTTTCAACCTAACCCCACAAACTTTGCCACTCTTGTTGCCAGCAGCCCTACTGCTATTGCAGCCCTTCTCAAGGCATACAGCATTAGGGTAGCCTTCAGCAATGAAAGCAACAAAGGTGCCCAAGTTCTTTTCTGTACTTAATACACTTTTCATAATTAGGGATCTAGTTATCCAATGACTTCCCAACAGATTATTCCTGTTGCATGATTAACAAATTGCCACAGTATACAGTACATTCTAAGAGCCGAAAAGACATGTTCTGCCATGTAGTTGCCGGTCTGGGATGTCCAGGTATACTTTTCATCACCACAAATAAGAGCCAGAAGACTGGAGTCTGAATCACACCAGTCGATGAAAGTTTTTCCACTAAATCCAAGTGGGACAAAATCCTGTCGATAACTCACTTTTTGTCATATCTTAGAAGTAGTGGAAAATCAATGTGCAATTTCTTGTATTCTACATAGCCTTTAAAATACACAGTTAATAGTTTATTTCTTCTAAGATATAGGAACAACATTAGAAAAAATAGCACATAGCTCTAGGATTTTTAGTCTTTTCCTTCAAAAGTAAGTATGCGTTTTCAATGGCTGAGAATGAAAGGCAAAAACAGACACTCTGAGACCTAACAAACATTGGTCCCAAAAGCTACTGAAGATACTAGATGCTTGGACAGATCACATCCCCTCTGAAGTCAAAGATAATTTTGTAAGTGTCTGTCGCTGGAGACTGAGAGACTCTATCCTCCAGCTCTCCCCTACTCTCCCTGTGCAGGCTGAGGGGAGGAAGAAGGGTGTTACAAATTACTGCCAGTAAGTAAAAAGAAAAGTATCACTCCACAGGTATCTATTTAGTATTCAAGTTAACTCACCAGTTCGGGAGGCAATCATGCAACCTGGAATGTATAATCAAAGTGTGACACACAAAAAAATTGTGGGCATCTTATTTATTATCTTGCCCTACCCACATGATTGGATTCAGAGTTACAGAAGGTCCAGTCCCATGGCACAGTGCTTTTGCAGACCATTTCCTTTATATATAGCAGAGCTCACACTTGGTTACCTTATTTCCACTGGCAGAATTCCTGCTTGCCCATAACAAGCCATCTCAGACATATCAACAAGACCTGAGCCTATATTTACCAGTGAAAGAGTATTTTTGCAACTTCTCACATAGGAAGTCTAGGTGGTACTTTGCACGGTGATTTCTCTGTTGCAGTTGCCAGCTGACTTCCACTCCTTGATATCTTTCAGGACCCACCTGCAAACAAAATCAACCTTCGTCATTTCTTGTGCAATCTAAATTTTCCTTTGTATTTCAGAAACAGATACTAGGGAGTGTTCCTTCTGCACAAACCCCCCATTTTAGGTTCTTTACTAACCTCAACTCTGTCTATTGTTAACGTATCTCTATGACAATAAGTTTTTTTAATTCTCCAGAGCTCTTGGTAATCATTCCAGTACTTCTTGGTGCTGTCTTTAAATTGAGAGAGCTAGGGCAATTTTGGTGTGGCTCCACACAGGGACTTCTTGATACAAGATTCCATCTGAGCTGCAACCTCAAATTATAAATATGTCTTCATAATGCACACACACAAACTCAGAATCAAAGCTACATATTTGAACCACAAACAGGGAGCAAAGTCATGATGGGATTATGCATCCCAAAATATTCGTCTGTTGACTGTCAGGGAGCTGTAACTAATCCTTTCCAGCACCTTACTGTTGTGCTTCATTTTAAGTGAAAGCTTGCATTCTGGAATTGGAGCTGGAAGTCAATACTTGAAGCCTTAGGCATTGGTGCCTTGTAAGTAGTGTTTACCTCAGTGTTTTCTGCAAACCAAACTTGCAAAAAGCATGATTATGACCTATTATGGCTAAAATAGCTCTTAAGAATTTAAGATCCTGTTTTTTTGGTGGTCTTGTTACTGGTAACATCAGCTCCAAGCAGATATACCCACTGCTAAAAGTGGAATCTACTGAATATTTTTTACCAAGTATTTTTACCCCAAGTTGGCAGATCACCAACAGTTACTCCCTAAGTGACTGTTGGAAGCTAGGAGTCACAATGCTGGGGAACCTTCTTCTCTTGGGTAATGTCAAAAGAAAAGTTTGTCTATATCTATAAAAAAAGGAGTTACTGGCAAGGAATGTTGTGCCATCTATGTCAAGCTAGACCACTGAAGCCCTTATTTCATCATTACAGTTGATAATTTATTTCAGAGAGGGGTCTATTCTCATTTATTGCAGTTTATTCAGATCCTGGAAGGATATTTGAGGTATACTCAGAACTTTTCTTTTAACCTGAAACAAAACTGTGGCCTCATTCCACAGGAATTACTTTAATTTAATACTGGAACTTAAGTGTAGGACCCTGACTGGAATCAGGGTAGTTACATCAAGTGAAGCAGAAACAACACAGTAGGGAATCAGGCCCCTGACAGCGTGAAAGTTTACTAGACAGCCCGTCTATTACTTCTTTTTCTACACTGTGAAACTTAGGAATGGAATAAGAATGAAATAAAGCTCTTCTATTTACAATTTATGTGATGCAATTTTTAGTGGAAAGAAAAAAACGGAGTGAAGTTTGGGGTTTCTAGCAGTCCTGGTTCTCTGCTCATTCTGTATGTCCTATATGTGAAAATGTGGAGGTGCAGCCCATTTCCTTTTAAATGGTCACATGAAGGAGCAGCCAGCTTGGACCTCACACAACGGGGATGTTTCACACACTGTAATGTTAGCTGCAACGCAAATTTTTATTACTCTCTTTGTTTCACTAAGCCCTTGCTCTGTCCATGCAGTGGTCAATTAAAAACACAAAACAAACAGTCTCTGGGTTTTCCCGGTGTCTCTGTGGTCAATGTAACTAAATTTTAAGTAAAAGCTTTTTCTATCACCTCAGTTAGCTTGTTTACATATAATAGGCACTGCTGAGTAGTACATCTGGTTAATGATTATCTTTTACATATTGATATTAGTACCTGAAGTGGGAACATCTCATTTCCTGAATATGATTACCATTTTGAAATCTTATGCACAGGGGAAAAAAACCAATTCTATAAATTAAACAAGAAGTTCTGAGAACTTATATCCCCCAGTTCACATCCCAGATACTAATGCATCTCATTTACTTTGTTGCTATTCCCTCGAGTTATCTGTGTCACGCAGACCAGTCTTGCATGTCACCTTAACTATCCACTGAAAAAAGCTAGAAGTGTACTTGTAACAGTGCCCTGAGCTAGCGTACAAGGTAGGTAGAAGAACATAAAAAATTCATCACTGTTACATTTCAAGTTGCTGGGATATTTTAATTCCAATAGGACAGAACCCATGTCAGCTAAAGATGGAGCAATAATTAAATTGATATGGCATTCACAATCGCCTCGAAACCCGCTGTAGTTGTCATATGTTTCTTTTCCCCATCTTTAAACTATATGGAAATCAATTATCTCAACAAACCAGCTGTAAGGACTGTATGCCAACCACTTACACTTGAAGTGAATAAATTATTTGAAATTCATTATTGATGTGAACAACTCTCCAAGATTTAAAGCACCAGTCCATTTTCTATGCTGAGATTCACATGGAATTTTAACAAGTTCAGCACTATCCTCCGTCATAAATTTGTATAGCAAACTGTTATGCAAATAGCTAGAGTTCAGGGATTGGCGAGCTGTGCGCAGAAAATTATGCTTCAGATGACAAAGTGCCCGTGAGTTAATGGTTCTTTACATTTAGTGACAAATTTGTTCCTGATTTACCCCAGAGTGACAGACACAGGGTAAAAGGGGGACATTGGAGACTGAAAATACCATTTGTGTGTCAAGGATGTTAGCAACCTGGAGTGGTGATAGGCACTGGTGTCTACAGGATATGAAATTGAGTTGATGTGATGTCATTTTGGCTCTACTGTAACCTGGTTATCTCTTGCCAAGACTTCATGTATGATTAGTCAGCTCGGAGAGGACAGCAAGCCTTATCAGGCACACTTCCTGACATTCCTGTCAACTTAAGAAATGTGGTTAAGGAATTTAAGATGAGGTGTCACATCTTCATATCAAATCCCATTGAGTCACCACCTACAAGTTTGAAGACTCCTTCTAAAAATATTAATGAAAAGGAAAAATGAAGTTTGGGCTGGATTTGGCCTTGTAATGCATTGTTGCATGCTACATGCCTCTAAGTTAGTGTCTTTAATACGCGTGCATTTTCTTTGTATGCATGGAAGATAATTGCTATGCAGGTTGTGGAAAAATAATATTCGTTAATACTAATGCAAAGGTATGTTCTGAGTTAGCTGACTTCTAGTCCGTAGAATAAGGCAACCTTTCATGTGCCTGAGCAATTTTAAAAGAAACTCCTTGTGTAAAAAGCTTGCAATCCATACATTTAACGTTTAACAAGGACTATATTTGGAATGGTTAATAGACAGATGAAAATACTAAGCGTAACAACATTTTTTCATCTCTTCAAAGGAAAAGCTTGTACAATGTAATATTCATGCTGTATACAGACTCTTTCAAGTTTCTTTTCAAAAGCAAGCTAGCAGCATGCTATTTTTATGCCATTACATTTGTCCAACTGCACAATTTGTATCAATAAAAGCAGTTGCATTCTCTTCCTTGCAGTGGGGCTCAAAGTTAAAATTCATTGCTAAGCCAAAAAGATTCCTTATATGCTGCAGACCAAAACACTGCATAAACAAGGCACACTAAAGGGTCTGTCTATAGACTACCATCTGGAAGACTGAACATGCATAAGTACCCAGTTTTTCGCCATTGACACGTTATTCTTCCAAGTATTTCAGGGCCTGGTAAGCTCCAAAGAGTCTTCTCAGGCAGCATACAACTGCCTCACAACCCTTAGAGAGAAGCTTACACAGTTCCAAGTCCTGACACACAAGGTACACATTCCTTCAATAACATTTTTTACAGTTAATAATTAAAAATATATCTGGACTGAGTAAGCAGCTACAGGAGAAATAATTCTACATGGCACAAACATTTGTTGTGCCATGATTCTGCTGTTTGTCATGCAGGTCCAGAATACATTTAGACTTTATAAACCCGTCTGAGAACAGATACAGAAGGCTGCAACTGGCTGCAAGAGCCCTGTTAAAAGGAACATAAAGCTATAATTATATGATAACCTTTGCTCTTCCTGTTACTGAGTAGAGCAGCAATAAACTTGTTTTTACACCTTGGCTTATTTATTTTGTTGATTTCACCTTTCACAAACAATCACCATTTGGCTGAATAGTACTATGAGGGCTTTCTGCTCTTCCAGAACCAGTCTGTGATGTCTGAGGATGTGTCCCCTGAATTCTTCCTTCCAAATTTAAATGCATTTCTTGTCTAATCTTAATAGGACACAAACAGGAAGAACCAGTGGGAACATTTGGAGCAGAGTGAATGCCTATAACTCCTTCAATTTTCTCATGACAACGAAATGCTAAAGCAAGAGCATCTGTGATGTGTATTCAGCAAACTAAGCCCATGAAGGTCAGGACTCATGTCCTAAACTTGCCTTGAAGAACCATCCAGAAGCCAGAAGAATTTCCCTCCAAGAAATAAATGGTAAGTCGTAGATCTTTTTGTGCTCAACAGACAAAAAGCTAGACAACCTCTTCTTCACGAAATTCTCATGACTATTTCAGGGTAGACAAAGACAAACATAAAAGAAGAAATGGTTTAAAACCTCAGTTATGTCAAGCTGCTATAGAAACATTCAGTGATTCAAAGAGAAGACATTTACTGCTAGTGTACAGCCTTCAATCTGAAACTGTGTAAAACTTTATCTGATAGGTTATAAAGATTATGAATCTTCTAAAAGTCTTCTCCTGTGGAATAATCATTTAATGGTGTAGATCTCTCAGTCTATAAGCAAGAGAACAGCGCAATCAATTTCTGCTTTAGACTAGAGCTTTGTTTCCAAATTCTTCAAGCTAAATAGATCCAAGAATATCACTAGATCTCTCATGCTTGGATCTGACAGCTGGGTTGATTTTAGGCAAAACACCTTGCGTTTTCTGGGGATAGACATCTACCTTTTTAGTTGTTGGATATTATGCGTGAATATTATCCTTGAAAGCGCTACTCAAATGCAACCTACTTCTACATTTCTTATCACCTACAACACCAATATTTCTGTCAAAGAAATGGATGTGCACAAAACCGCTAACTGCCAATGCCTTGCAGTCCCACAGGCCCTGGAGCAACATTGGGAAATAAGTTTCCCTGTCTTACCAGTAGGACTCCAAGCATGCTTATGCCATCTACAATTGTCAAGGGACACTATCCCACAGATGTCTCAAAAACAACCACCACTCTAAAATAACCCTCTGGTAATAATATACGTCATCTAGCTATATGTATGGGCTGTGTGGGCATAACTCCCAGGTTTTCCTGCCTGATGAAGTAATTAAACCAACAGATGATTGGCTGGTAAACGATGGAGATATCTCTTGCTGAAGTTGTCCCACAGAGGGAGAAAGCAAGGATGTGGGAAGAGAGAGAGGTTGTTTATGAGAAAGCAAAAATGATATTATAGAACAGTGATTAAGATGTGAATATGGGAGATGGATTAAGGTGGTGAATATGGGAGATGGAAGTTGATGGCAGCGGAACTTCAGTTCAGGATAAGATTCAGTTCACCTGAATGTGAATGCCTGAACATCTGATGTTGAGCCTGTGCATTGCCCAGGCTACCTCCACAGTCAAGCGAGGTAGGCACCCCCAAAGGGCAAAGCACCTCCTATAACTAGAATTATCCAAGATCAGAGAAAGGGATTCTGTCCCAGGGATGACTATTTCTCTCCTTTGACAACGGAACATGTTGAAAAGTGTCAGGATAAGCTATTGCCCTGTGATTTCTTGCTCTAAGAATTTGAGAGCAATTTTTATATCTGAACATCTGGTTTGGGCTTATCTCTAGTTCTTAAAGGAAAACCACTCATTAGAACTGAAATGATATTCCTTAATGTTTTCAGTTTTAAAAGTACATTTATAGGATAAAGAAGTAGCTGATGATAAGTGCCTAATGCAAGGCCAGTCTGGCACTGAGCTTTGCAGGAGACAACATTAAGAGCTTATATAGACCCTAGTCTTACTCTTATTGAGGTCAATGAAAGTTTTACTACTGACGTCAATGAAAAGAAGCTCAGGCCCAGATACAGTAGCCGTCAAGTCCTTGTCATTGTCTCAAGGGAAGAGACAATTGCCTTGCAGCCCTTTGACACTGCTCTCTGTTTTAAAGTTATTTACCTTTATCATTAAATATTTTATTTTCTAATTCACTCCCCAAATTATTCTGAAATAGCAGCTTCTTCTACCATTAGACCCAGTGACTGTTTATGCACTTCACTATGTCTTCAAATGGCATTTAAGTTCCAACAGGTAAATAAACAAACAAACATATAAACTACAAATAAATAATTAAGACATACCAAGCTTGATCTGTAACTGGAGTAAGTCAGCAGAGCTTAATTGTAGTCAATGACAAGTATCATGACAAAAAAAAGAGTCCCTGCTCCAACCGGTCTTTTGTTGTCGGTCAAGGACAAACACAATAATTTGACCTGATTTCCAACACACTTGCTCTTCAGAGTAATGAGTCAAATATGAATGTTCGCATTATATTTCACTGACATGAGATTAGAATGAGGTGCCAGGAGAGGGGGCCTTCTACCTAAGACAGGTGAAAAACAAGCAAGCTAGGGGAAGAATGGAAACAAATGGAAAGTTTATGGAGACGGGGAGGAAGCAACTGAAATGGAATTCTAAAATATGTACAGAGCATCTCTTCGTGCCAGGGACACATACGGGAATATGACTTTCTAAATATGCAGCTTTCCCCTTACCTGAATTATTTTAATAATCAATTATTCATTTTGAAAATGGGTGGAGGTACCACTCGTTTACTTAAGAATAAAAATAAGTTATTACACACTTTATAGCCATAATCTGCCCTGCAAATCCCTGTGATTAAATAGAGGGCTTTGCAGACTCCAAAGGCTTTGTCATTCTAGCTCCTGCTCTTTTCTCTGGCAAAGGTTAGCCAGAGCTCTGGCAGAAGGACTTCTGTTTTTTACAGATGGGAAAAGAAAGAACCTCAGGGTCCTGGCCAGATCTTATTATGCTCTTATCCATTTTCCTGACTCCTGATTTTCTTGAGCAAGGTCTTTCAAGGGTGTTTGCACCAATCCCATCCCCTCTGGGAATGGCGTCATCGTGTGTGTGTGTCCTGTAAAACACACTAGTTTTTCCTAAACACGATCTAGTTCTGCTATTTTTGCTGGCCCCTTGACAACGTGTCATCTTTGAAATGTCATTGCATTAACCTTTCTCTATGTTTGGGGTGCCAGTGTCAACTGCAGGCACCTCCAGAAGGATGTGCATTTGATTGGCAAAGACAGGATGATTGACACCGGGCTAGTATTCTGTCAAAGCTCAAGCGTATCATTGCGTGGCAAAGCTATTCTGCTCAATGCCACCCATCCCCAATGTATATGCCATGTTGGTGCATATCAACCCACTGTCAAAGACAGCTAACAACTGGTATTGGTGGTGTATGATAAAAAGCAAAGCTACCACTAATCAGTGACAGAAATGGCTATAGTTAGGATAGTAAAAAAAGCATTTTAATTCTTTCTATCTATCTGCATGATTATACACACACGTGTGCTCTCAACTAGCTGATTCTTCAGTACAAGACTGCAAGCTTTGAATAATCAATATATAAGGCTTGATTCTCCAGTCTTTATTTTTCTTGGGAAGTTAACGGGAGTTTTTCTAGACACCAGTCCTTCAGGTTAAATCCAATTATCAGCAACTCTGATTTGGACGCCTGCAAAGTTTTAAGATGTTCTAGCTTTTCAATCTTACACTTCACTTTCTGCTTTAAAACTGAAGATACGTCTGAGAATAATCAAGAAAATATTTAAAAAGTAGGATAATTATTGAAGTAATTTGTCTTTTAAAATTAACAATGTGCTCTTATCTATTGGTCTAAAAACCTATGTGAAATTTTTGTACTATTCAAAGAAACCATTCTTTGAATAGTACACCTTTTATTTTTGAATAGTCACCTTCTCAAGTGAGAGGGTTCATTTGCATTCACTGATCATCTCATTACATTTTGCCTGTAGTCCTTCCTGCAATTTCAGTTGTATATGCTATTCTTCTCCACTTACTCTCTTAATCTCTTGGGTAGCAGGCAGTGGCATTACAAATTTGGTGCTTCTCAGTTGCATCTGACAGCTGGTGAAATAGTGTTTCCTTTCTGAATATGTGAACTGAGGAGAAAAATCTGTGGTTTCCAGATTTTGTGCCTTGTAGCTCAATGTATTTTTAGAAGATACGAGGTTTTAGAAACATCCCAGCTTTTGCATTTAGCATGTGTGACCATTTCTGATGAGAAGGTTTCTTCCACTTCGAACACTGGCTGGATTTTTTCTCTCTTCTTTAGAAAAAGCTGTTTCATTAAACATTTTATGGAAACACATTGATTTCTGGAGAAAAAGCAGTCAGGAAGCCTTACCTGAGGTAACAGTGAAGGCAGCAGTGAAATATATCCCCTTAATGTAAACCACTGTTGTTATCTACTGAATCAGGAAAGTTCTGCTGATTCGAAAGGATTCTGGGTCATCCCCGTCTCAGGGATTTCCACAGGTTGAGGTTTTTGCTTTGGTACAGAGTGAAATTGATAGCTAAAATCTTGCCTAATTTCTCACAATGCAACTCTGGTTTTGTACTTTTCTTTTTTCTTTCTTATTTGCTACTTCTGGATGTCTTCTGCTCATGTCTCCTCCCACTTCTCAGCCACGCTTGCTGCCTCCTTCCTTCCCCCAGCTTCCTGTCCATAGACCTGTCTCAGATATAACCTCCAACTATAAGTTCATGTCCCCACTGCTTGACAAAACTTTATCAAACGGCATTAACCTACTGCATCAATCTTCTGCTTTAAGTCATCCCCTGTGATCCAATATTCAGCTGTCTGTGACCTGTTTAATCTTACAGAACTCTTTTCGACAAACTCTGCTGAGCTTTTCTTATCACTGCCCTCCACGTACCTGTGGAGAGCTTCAGACATTCTCCCCACCACAAAGTCACATCTCCCTGTGCTTTTATAGCATTACCATTCATTAGCTCTTTCCTTATGTCTCTCTTTAGCATGGTCTTTTTCCCCTCAGCCGCCTGTGTAATAAGCCCCACTGCAGTGGCAATGGCTCAGAAATTTACCTCTGCTAGGTGCCATCCTGTCTTATGCCCATCCACACGATCCTCTGTCTTAGCCTGTCTCCAATAAGAAAATAAGTCCCTTGTCTTGCTTAAACGTTAAACCACAACAAACACTTTGACCTCTTCCACATTATCTGTGCCACCATTTTCACTGATATTGAGACTTATAATTTGAGGATCGGCTTTGACTTCCTCTCCAATCACACATCCAAGCTGCGTTACAATTCTGCCACATCTGTCTCCAGACCATATCTAAAATACCTCTATTTCTGACCAAACCTCACGTTGAAAACTCTGAACCACCACCTGCTTTGCCACCCACCACACCCTGCTCCCCTTTGGCCGCCCTGACATTCAGATCACCACTTCTGCATCACACAAGACAATTCTCACAGCGAAAACCCTTCTCACAGGTTGGGGTTTTTCTTTTAAATCTCTTCACTAGAGTCCTCCTCCCCTGTATCAACTTCCATTTTTTCCAGTCCTTGCTGTTAGAGCCCAATCAATCCTTTCTTAATTCTCCGTCCTAATTTCTTTGCGCTGCCCACACTGTGTCCTATGGACCGCGCGCTGCCGTGGCCTCCCCTCTTTTTCGTATCACCTCTGTGCATGCAGTGGGTGCCTGGAATGCTGTTCAGAGTCACTACCCGCTTCTACTTCGAGCACGAAAGCAAATAATGATTTGTGGCATGGTTATCTGATACGTAGGGGTAGTCTATTTACATACTGATAGATGGCTAATTGCTTCCATACTTACTGGTCGTAGTTCTGCTTTGCCTTATCATCCATTTCACCTGCTCAAAGTATCTGCTCCTTGTGACAGGGCCTTGGCAGACCCTGTGACTTCAGAAAGCATTTTGTAAATTTGAAGGAACTTTGTAATACCATGTTATTAGGTAATAAAAACATAAATATGACTCATAATTTGTCATACCCGTAATATCTTCCTGCATTTGTCATCCCTTCCAAAAGTACTTCCAAAGTATTTTGCTTTACTAACTACTGTCTTGTTTAAAATCTTTATTTTAAACAAACAACAGGAATAGATAAAAACTGTTTGTGTTTATGCTTATTAAAGATCTATAGCCTTATTATTACCGGAATTACAGTTACTACTTTCATGTGTAGGTAGTACTTAATTTCATTATTAGTAGCATAAATACTGCATTTTTCAAATTTTTCCTTTGCAGAGCACACAGCTCATTAGAAAACCTATAGAAAAGCTTTTGAACAGAATAAAATTTAACAAGCACTGGAGAGAAACTCAAATGCACTTTACTGTTCAAAGAAATGGCATGATGTTTAATTCACATTTAAGGGTGTTTAGAGATCTCCATTGACCACGGCCATACTGTTTAACAGGCGCATCTCTGAAGGCAACTGTTGTTCGATGTGTCGAGCCTGCAGTTTTGACACGGGGCATATTCTGTGGTCGTCCCACCCATTCAAACAGCGTGGCAGTAGGTAGTGTGAGTAACAAAGTGGGTAGCGAGAAGGAAAATATCTAGATCTAACAGTTTATCAGTGCTAGATATTTTTTCAGGATTCAAACAGCCTGTCACACCCCAGCTAAGAAATGACTTGTTTTTACAATGCCATTCATAAAGAGTGTACTGCTGTGCTGATGGCAAAATACCCACGCAGACGATTAAGGAGTGATATCTATGTATAGGGGAAGATATCATCTGGTGAGGAGCTAACAACGATGAGCTCTCTGATAATCTGACAGACTCAAGGTATCTGGGAAGACTTCCTGGAAATGAAAGGCAGTTCGGGTGCAGCAGAAAAGAAGGAAAGAGGCTCTAACGAGAAAAGATCTCGGACAGTCTCTGATGCAAGAGGGGAAGGTCTCTGCCTCTTGGGCAGGGCTGTGGAGGCAGCCAAGGATGGGCTTCCCAGGGCAGTGGCAGGGGAAGGGGACTTTTTGTAAGGGGATTGTTCCTGCCGCTAGCTGTGTTACTACTCGTGTTTTAGGGAGCCCACAGAACTTTTAAGTTCTCTTATTGGTATTGAAACACAACTAACAATGAAACAATTCCTCCTTTCTCCCCTTCTTATTCTTTATATACCAGGCTGAGGGACAGTACAGTGTGCTTATACGTATTCATCCTAAAATGTATTTCTTGCAAAATCCATGATAACTAGCGCTGACAGAAGGTATATTTTTGTTCTAGAACATGCTAAAAAGGCTTAAAAATTTCACCTGGTGAATGACATGAAATGTTCTGGGTTTTAGAGTATTTTCAGTTTCTCATGTTTTATTAGAGTCATAGCAAAAAAAGCAGCCTTCATGCTATTTCAGAAAAGATTTCCACATACAGTCCCATAAAAAGTTGTCTAAAACATATCATGATGTTTCACAACATGGAAAACACTTGCTTTATCAATCACATGAACCAAACCCCACCTCTAAAAGACTAAACTTATCTGAACAGTTCCTTACCTTGCTTTAGACTAACATTCATACCATCAGGAATCAAGGTACGATAAAGCTTAAATTAAAGTGTAAATCACAAAACACGCAGGCAGTTAAGTAAGTGCCATGCGCAAATTAATATAGGCCTTCACATACCAGCTACCTCTCACTGAGTGGTGCACAGTTTTTTCTGTAACAGGCATCTCTCCTTTAGCTCTTTGCCCCTCCTCGGTAACTCTTAACAGCCAGCTCCAGGAAGGAGAGGAGCAGAACAAACTTGAGAAGCAAGAAGTGAAGGTGGAATATTGCAATGTAAACTTGGGTTTTGGTTTTTTTTGTCCGTGGCTTGCTTTCCATAGGATGGGTATCTCCATTCTGAATTGTCTCTATCACGCTTCAAAGTAAATAGCATTTACTTTTGACAGCTCATTCGCTGTATGCTTGTTGCCTGACTATCACCCACCTCATGGCACACCTTTGCACAGTGACACTTCTTGAAAATGTTGCAACATTGTCATCGATATTAAAAACTCTTGGTCAAATCCTCTTTTCTCCATACCTCACCTTCCTCAGCCCCCTGTACATTCTGCTTTCTTCTAAACAACATGTATGACCTTGCTGTCCCATGCACATACTGCGTTGCCCTCTGCTCACCACACCATCTCAACCTCTGGACTGCTGCTGTTGGTTTCTCTTGTTCCGACCTGCCTCTTCCAGAAGTTCCACATCTCATCCATCCATCCCGTGCGGCCACCCTACAGAGAGCAGTGGGTGCCCTTAGCTGCAGTCACAATTCCCTTCACGGAGCTTTCCTGTTCTGTGTGGCAACTCAGCCCCCACCTCCTCCCATGCCCCCCCGGCGTCTGGCACTCAGCTGCAGCTCAGGTTGCTGCATATTTTCCATCAGGGACTTAAGCTCTTCAGAGGCAACTGCAATTGCACATGCAAAATATTTTTCACGCAAATAGAGTGCTCTCTCTATATTTTTGATCCCCATCAGATAAGACTATAAATACCTGAAAGACTGGAAAAACTTGTGCTACCATTTTTGGATTACGTAGTCTACAGGATTAGATTTTTTGTAAGATTTCCAGAACTTCCTGGTTGGCTGAGTGGAAGTATTTTAAAAATAACATCTTACGTATTTCAGTGTTTCTGTTTCCTCTATTGGTCAAAAACAGGAAATGCAGAAGCATGTGAATTTCAGGTTTTACTAAACTTGTGAAAAAAAGGTTCAGAGAGAGAGCACTTAAAAAAAAAGAGAACCAAATTAGAAGCCAGTTTCTATTTTCACCTAAACCAGTTCATCCATCTGCTTTAACCATCCTTCAAAAACAACACCAACTGGAGTATTTTGCATATTTGTAATGTCTGACGGAGATAATAGGCAGAGAGCAGGCTGGTTCCAAAATAGGCTCACGCTTCTTGTGGAACCCAATGAGTGAACATCCTGACACGCAATTATTTGCTTTTCTCCCTTTACTAGTGAAAAACATTTGGATAGTCAGGTTTTAATTTATTTCCTTTACAACATTACCTAAGGATGTTTCTTATCTACGAAAAGCATTACCTTTTGAAAGAGCGTTTTCCCTCTTTTAATAGCTGCCCCTTCAGTGCTAGTTAGCTTGCTGCATATATAAAGTTGGGACTGTTTCTTCTCATGTGTATCACTCTACACTGATCAACACTGCGTTTCATCTGCCATTTTATTGCCACTTCCACAGCTCTAAAGAAGGCAGACCTAACCTTTGCCTTATAGTTTATTCCTCCGAAAATGTGTTCTGCGAGTCTATTAGTTGACTCTTCCCCACACACTGTTGTCACTCTACAAGCTCAAGCATAGCACCACTATGGAATGAATTAGTGGAAGGAATTTGCTCATAATATTTTATCCTATTTTCCAATTAGCTTATCAAACTTTTTTTTTAAAGCTTTAAAATTAGTTTTTCCTCTCTTTATCCTCACTTTGAAATTTTATGGCTTCTTACATTTCAGAGAACTTGACCTAGGGTATATCCAGCCCTCCTGTCCTGCTGCTCTTACTGACGTAGAAACCAGCCTTGGTAAGTTGTGCAATGGGGACAGTGCAGAACAAGGACAACAGAGAAGCTCTGCAGCTGCTGTGCCCATTGATGTTTTTGTGGTTAGTACAATTCCACCTTCTTCAAACCAGAAAACATTTAAGATCAGGCACTGTGCTAATTTTCTGAGGCCTGGTTCAGAAATTACCTATGGTCTCTTACCCGCCCCAGCAAGAGGACAGTAACAGGAATGTGTCCAAAGCTCATCAATAGGTCTAAACGAGGTCAAACTGACTGATGTTCCTGTGGCACTTTCCCTGAAGTTGCGCTGGTACCCCCCAGTTCACACCGCGCGAGCTGACGGCATTGCTTTCCTGATGTGCTTTCTCACTTTACAGCAACTCTACAACAACTGGCTTCTGAGCCAGAGGTGACACCTTTGTGTTTTAATAGCTTTTCATGGACTGTTTGTCTATGAATTTGTCCAAATGCCTTTTAATCTGTGTGAACATCCACAATATGCTGTAGCAATGAGTAAGAGCAGTTTATGAACTGAGAGGAAAAAGAATATTCTTTTGCTTTCGTTGTACTCCCATTTGATTATTTCATGTGTTGCCCTTAGCTGTTGTGCTATGGAAAACTATGAACATGCTCCAAACCATTTGTGATTTTAAAATTTCCATCACATCCCCCTTAGTTATCTCCTCCTAGGCTGAGAAATCTCAATCTCTTCCTGGCTGCTACAGCACAAGTTGTAATCCACCCTCTCCTCTCCTCGATCCCCAGGGTGTCAAAACTGCACATGGTGCTCAGGGTGCTTGTACACATGGGTTTACTGAGCAGCTGAATGATCATCATGTTATATGTGAGGTCAGGACTGGTTTTGAAGTCCATGCACATCACTTTATACTCCTCTCCCCCCCTCTCCTCTCCTCTCCTCTCCTCTCCTCTCCTCTCCTCGATCCCCAGGGGATCAAAACTGCACATGGTGCTCAGGGTGCTTGTACACATGGGTTTACTGAGCAGCTGAATGATCATCATGTTATATGTGAGGTCAGGACTGGTTTTGAAGTCCATGCACATCACTTTATATTTTTTAATACCAACTTTCCCTTAGCATTTTTATCGCTCAGACACTCAGCATCATGACCTCCCCCTGAAGCTCCTCACATGCAGTTTGCTTTTACATTCCTGAAAAACTCACACCAACAATGTGCTTTGCCACCTTAGAGTCCACACCTTTTCTAAATAATTTACAAACATGTAACAATTTACAAATAAGTCTCTGTGACACTTCACTAGAAATATTATTCTATTTAGAAAAGTTAGCAGTCATTCCCACACTTTGTTTTTACCCTTTAACCATAAGAGGATAAAACTCTTCTCCTACCTTTTATTTTATATCAGCTTAGTTTCTTAAGAGCCTGTGTTGAGGGACCCTGTTGAAAATGTTAAATCTGGAAGATTTATCCCCTGATCTCCCCTGTGCACATATTCAATGGCTCCTCCAAAGGACTTGCGCAGATTTGCAAAGTATGGCTTCCTGATCACGTGTGCAGCGCGCGGCCCCGTTCCGACCCTATGCCTAGGGATGCTGCTCTGATGCAGCTGAAAGCAGAATTAGACTGCCTGTTGAAAACGCAACAGAAAATATTTGCTATAGTGTTAAAGTTTGTAAGGGTGTTGATATTTCAGACGTAAGAATACGCAAGCGTTAGCAACTGTGCTGCTGTTTGAAAATTGCATTAATTGGATCATGTTGAAGAGGTGTGCCCTCACCAAGAGACAACATCATTGAACGATATTCAATAGGCAACAAAACATTTACATGGAATTGAATGCAATTTTATCAGTTGGTCAGGACTGAAGTTTTTAAACAACTTGTCAATGACCCAGATGCAAAACAAACAAACAGAGTGAAGAAAAATGCATGCTGTTTAAATGATTAATAAAATATCTTCTTTTAAAGGACCTCACAGAGCTGTAGCAAACTTCTTGCACACGGAAGTTCTCCTCTTGGCATGGCATAAACATCTGAATGTGAAATCAGAGGTTAACAACTTTCTGAACGTTAAAAGCACCACCTGGGTTTTGAATGAAATGTCTTTTCAGCCATAAGCAAGGCTTTTTGGAAAAATATATAATAAATGCTCAGTCTTGCATAATTGATGGCAGCAGCTAATATTGGTCTCATTATTATTGTCATTTAATTATAGTGCAATTCGCTCCAATATTTTTTCAGTGTAATTTAACAAGTTATATGTCATCTGATAGTATCGCAAAATGTGCCATTACACAAGCAATTGACAGCTATGCTGTTTTAAAAAACATTGGCTACCCAACAGCATAATTTATACCGGTGTACAATAAAGTACTAATGCAAAATAAAACTTTTCTAAATCACTGTAGAAATAATTAAGGAAAGAGAGTCCTTCAGTCACAACTGTATGCTGCTTTAATAGCTCAGGGAGACTAGGAAGTCTGGATTTTCTTTGTAACTAATGTTAAGATCAGAAGGGCCCTCATCTCACCTCACCTTCCAGTAACGCCTGCCTGCAAACCTCTTCCAGAGTCACTCACATATCACCTACCACTCCACTAAAGAAAGGGACAAAACGTGGTAGTAACAGTATGAAAGCGTACAAAAGTTCTGTGTCTACAGCCCAAAAACTCAATCCAGGGAAAAGGTTTCTGGTGACTCAGAGGACTAAGTCCTCGTAGAAATCACAGAATATGTAAGAAACCATTTTCAGAAACGCAAGTGTTTCTGAGCTAGCCAGAGACAAGTAGGCAAATTCCATCTTTACTTCCCAAACCAGCTGCAGGCTTACTCTGAGGCTATGTAGAAGGAGCTTTGGTGACAAGAGTTTCATTTTGTGCCAGGAATAAAACACAGATATTTCAAAATTTCTCACAAAGAACTATTTGAATAACACTCAAGGTCATTCATAATATCCCATTTTGATGTTAATGTTTTATTTTGTGCTGTAATATGTAATCTATTGTATTAGAGAAAATAGAATACAAGAGTGAAAAATAATTTCAAGTGAAAAATGAAACCCCAATGATGTTGAAATGGATTATTTTGACATTTTCTGCTTGGTTTTCTTTCAAAGGAAAATTCAGGTGAAACCAAGTTGAATGTTTGCCGTGCAATTTGGTTTCAGTGGAACCACGACTTCTCAAAGAGGCATTTCCTTAAAAGTCCTTCTGGTTGATTTGTTACGCGAAGTCCTGTCCCTCTGGGCTTGCAGACGTCCCTCTGCCCCGGACCCCTCTGGATGGCAGCAGCCTTCCCAGTGCGGGGACGGTGGTCCCTGCCCGCTGAGCTCGCAGCGATGCGGCTCTGCCGTCTCATCAACCTTTGCGCCTGTGGGCCACCACCGAAACTTGCATTCAGCAAGCTCACTTCTGAGAGAGCTTCATGGTGAAACAATCCTTCAAAAGCCAGACACAACGAGAAATGCAATCCTCATCTTTAAGAAATAGGCTTTTTGGTCATTAGCATGGCTGAGAACTTCAGGTAGCGGCTTCATGTTCCCGTGACTCGCAGGAAAAGGCGGTGGTGTCACACTAGCATTACCACTAAAACCAACTGACACATGTGAAAATAAACAAAATGCCACTTTGCCTGGTATCTTTTAACAACGAGATGAATACTTGTGCAGTAGGTGGTAAGCTGAAACACGTCATATTTGATATGAGAACACTTAACTTCATGGGGACTGAGACAATAACGTTACACAATCTTGTCTCTAGGGTCTAATTTGACTGTAAGATTTAAATAATAACTCTATATCCCACTCGAACCTGAATGCGTTCTGCTCAGTGGGAAGGCGGCAGAAACTTCGAAGTTCGGAAGGTGTACGCAGTAGCTGTGTGCTCACTTGTAAACGTCGTCTTTGACATCTGGCAAAGTCCCTGTAAAAATACGGGGCCAGTGTAACCGGGAACAGCACTTGGCCCCTAAATATCGGTCAGGAAATGAATTTTTCAACACCCACGTTTCTGTCAGTACTGTGAGTGCGCTTTTCCTTTTTTTTTAAGTTAAAGGGTTAAATAGAAATTGCAAAAACTGCTCCATAAATCAGCTCACTAGCTGTACAAGGGGGAATACTTCCACACGCACAACTGAAACAGGCATATGTCAGATACCGGGCAGTTAATTTTGGCAATACTGAGAAGTTTAAAAAAGCATACAGTGCACTGTGTTGCAATCATTTTGCTTTTTCAGTGTATCATCTCCCTGACTGGATAGCAGTTAAATCTCATTCACCGTTTGATGGGAAAGCAGGATTCATAGTTTTTGATTAACAGCTTATGGGGGGGTGGGTAGGAGATCAATAAAACTAAGCAAATAGAGTAGCTAAAAAAAGAAAAAAAAAGAAGAAATATTTGTAAGTGTATGCTTATACAACGAGTGATGTCTATTCTCCCCTTTCGCCAACCTTCCACCAACATTTGAATGGAAAGAAACTGTGTGAACACTGAGTGAGATAAGAGCACATAGTTGCACAGGTATTTGAACCAGGATAGTTCAGATATTTGAACCAGGACAGTTTATGTGGAATTTCCAAGTCAGAAAAAGAAGTAAGGTGATTTGAGACCTCAGGGTTAGTCCTGATTGTCATCTCTTTCATAGTATCTTCCTTTTTGCCTGTTGCAAAGACGAACGTCCACCAGAGTAGGTGTTCAGCAAATTACATTCCTGCCTTGCTTTGGATAAAATCTTCAACAATTTCATGAAGTATCAATTTGAAAATCATCTCCCCAACTTTGATTTTCTTCAGTTTTCTTAGCAAAATATCCCATCTCAAACCTAGGCTCCCTTTCCTTCACAGTCAGACCCCCTCTGAGTTGTATTTCTCAACTGAAGTTATCTGGATCCACTTGATATCACTTATGAAGGATGAAGCAAAAAAATACTTCTCCATCTCAGTGCAAGACTCCAGCACCCATCATCAAAACCGTTACAGGACAGTGGAAAATCTGGTTATGAAAGACAAAAATGGGTAGAGAGTAAAGCAGTTTCAATTAAATGACAGACCTTTGAAAAAGATTGCAATTGATATTTTATTTATTGCTAGAGATCAAACATTAATGAAGTAACGTAATTGGTTACTAGGATTGTGTGGAATGATGAACTCAGAGACTTGAATCACAATTAGACCTAGGATTCCTTGAAGTCAAAGGGGATAAAAACTTGAGAAAGTTTGTCTTTCAAGCTAAAAGGGGGAACAAAACCTAGAAGAACAACGGCAAAGGTAGTGCCATATGGCTGGAGAACATAAAGTGTAGTAAATGAGAGAGAAAAAAAGAAAATTTGGGCAAATATTGGTTCATTAACCTAACCTCTAAAGTACACAGGCTTTTAGAACCCATTTTGAAAGAACAGCCAAAGACAGACATGGAGGTGAAGGAAATATTGGACACAGTGCAATAAGAAATACAATGAAAGAAGGGAGATCTAGGCAGACTAACTTAATAGCTTCCTTTGATAAGACAGCTGATTTTCTAGACAAAGGAAACAGAGTCGATCTCATCTATCTAGACTTCGGTAAAGCGTATGGTATTCTGCCACATGGGAAATTATTTGTTAAGCTGGAGAAGATAGGGATTAGTAGAGGAATTGAAAGATAGGTAAAAGACTGTCTTAGGGAACGAGAGCAAAAGGTACTGTTGAAAGGAAAAGTATCGGGAGGGTTACCAGTTAGCAATGGAATTCTTTATGGATCAGTCTTGGGTCTGATCTTCTTATTTCATTTAAGGCCATATCACGAATATTAGGAATGTGGTGATACTACATATGTTGTCACAATCAATACACAGGAGAGAAGGACATCATGCAGAAAAAGGCTGGATGACAGTAAGGACAGGTGTAACAGGAATGGGATGAGAAGGAGTATTTTGAAGATAATGAAGCTAGTCACTTATCCCCAAATGAAGATAATGGATTTGGAAACTAATAACAAAAATTAGGGATCAGTTAGAAAAGACTGAGCTAGAGGGGGACCCCAGGTTAGCCACCAGTCGCAGTACAGCTGAGAGCGACCGGTGAGATGATACCGCAGTAAAAAAGGGCACACGAGGTGTGTGTCAGGAGGTGTATTTTAGGTGAACAGAGGACTAGCTCCATTATGAAAGCCTCTGGTAAGACCCCACCGCAAGCACTAATACAGTCCTGTTACGCAGTCTTGGGCAAGACGGATTAAAACGGGACCGGGTGCAGAGGAGGGCTACGGATAAGGAAAATAGAGAGTAAACCAACAAGTGTGCTGTCAGGGATACATATAAATACTGAGGCTGTCATTAGGGAAAAAAACCCCCACGTTTACCTTAACTCATATTCAGGACAAACGCTTTCTTCTTCAAGTCTATAGGAAGACTCTGGTCTTTTGTGTCTCCTGTGCGATGGACGCTAACAGCAGTTAGTACCGACAATTGGTCAGACCACAGGGAGCGACAGAACATCTTTCAGGGAACTTGTCCCAGTAGGGTGTACAACACTTCGACTTAAATGTTAACCCTTCAGGCAGGGATATTCTGCTTGTCCTAGTTTCACATAGTGCCTCCCGAGAAGGAACCCGGCACTCCAGCACGCCTTTGTGATTGAACGAGTAGCAGAGACGACGGCGGCAGGGGTAGTAGTTGTAGCTGTAGTAGTAACACCAGCAGCAGCAGCCGTGCCCTGCCTTTGCTTCCCCGCGCGCTTGCCCCGCTCCTCGGCTGCGCTCGCTATTCCCCGCGCGGAGCGGCGAAAGCAAGCCAACACGCCGCAGGGACGTCCCAACGCGTGGGCTAAACACGGTGCCGGCGTGCAACGGCCACCGACATGGTTTGGAGGCCTGCCCGTGGCCGTCTATCGGCTTAGACCAACGGCCCACTCCTCACGCTAGCCACAGGTCGCGTTCCCCACCCGCCTTGCAAGGTGTCAGTTTTGTGGTCGCCGATCCTACGAGCTCTTTGCCTGCCCCGGAGCGGTACGAAGATGGCAGATTATCTAAACAATATGGTTCATCTTTTCCATAATCCTGACGTGGGTAGTGATGATGTGGGTGATGTGCTATTAAAAGAGCCCGATCAGCACTTTGGAAGCACGTCGGCCAAGTTTCAAACCTCAAAATATGATCTTATTGCTTTGTGATGAACACCTGTAACCTCGCTTCCGAAAAAAGTTCTGCAAACTTTGCTAAGAACGAAAGAATGGTGTAAAAATGACCCTGAAAAACCCGCCATAAAGTTAGTGGAACAAACCCCCTTTTGCCATATTTTTAAAGGTATCCTACAGAATTCTACCTGGGGATAGAATTAGCGTTTCAGGTCCACAGAAGACAAATACCTACCGCTTCCAGCTGTAACACCTGGCAATTCGGGGCCGTATTCTGCTACAGATTTTCAGGTTGTTTTCTCTGATATGGGAAGGTCGACATAAAAATTGCTGGTGTGATATATCCTTCGGTCTGTCACACGGCGGTGGCTGAAAGCAGGTTTGGTGTAAAATGACTGAGTCTCGTGTTTGCTTACACGAACGGCTTGCCATTTCAGGACGGGTACCCCAAACGCCTGTGTCACTCAGAGGGCAGGCTGCTGTGGAAAAAAATGCTCACATTTAAGAATATTAATTAGAATGTTAATTAAGAATATTATTTCCATTCAATCACTGTAAGCAGGAATCCTGCTATCCAGCTTTTTTTCCTGCCATTCTCTTGACAGTATTTTTTTTTGCGATTTAAGAAATCATACAGAGATAATTAATAGGCTATAAAAATCCAAGGACTTAGGTTATCATTTCCCTTGTTTTAAAGATAAGCCACTGCAAAGGAAAGGATGGGAGTGCAAAGACAGCATTCTCAAGAGAAGTGAACTGAGATGACATTCTGTGAAAAAAAAAAAAAAAAAAAAAGCCTTTTGGGCATGCTCTCAGTTTAACACTCCTTTTAGATCATTTTGTTAGAATACCAAACTTTACAGCAAAATTAGATTGGACAACAATAATTTGTCATCATTCAAGGAAACAAGCCAGGAAAGAGAGGGGTTCCAATATCTATCCAAAGAGACAGCTGTAGCCAACGGATTTATTTATAATAATATTATTTGGTAGCAAGGAACTTACCGTGGCTGAATGTAAAAAAGTATTTTTCGATGAGTTAAAGAGATTAAGAAAAATCAGGCAGATTTTGACAGAGAATGGTGTGTAAATGAGAGGTGTTATCAGTCTGAATCTGGCAGCTCCATTTTTGTTATGGCGAAAAATATCAGTATTATTTACTAAGAAGATTAGGGCTGAATTGGAAGAGAGGCTGGTTGTTGTGTGGAGATTGAGATAAGATAAAGGATTTTACCTTCTATGCACAAGCCAAATGCAATACACACAGGACTGTTATCTCCAGCTCAGGCCTAGCAGAGGTATATTAAGATGTACATTGTAATTACCAGTGGCAGGAGTAGATTTCATAAAGACTATTTTAAACCCTAATAAAACGCTGGCCTTTAATTATACAGCTTTGAAATATTTTTCTTAGTTAATTGCAACAGAAAAAAAAAAAAATCCAGCTAATATTTGAAACTGATTCTTGCAGGGAAAGCACAAGCGGAGCAGGCTTTCTTTGCCTGAGCCGCACTTGTTTTGCTGTCTGGCTTCATTCTGTGAACTGAATCACAGAGACAACTGAGACTGCTAAACACCTTCCTCATTTCCCCCCGGTTATCCAGAAAGCAAGATTAGCAAGGATTGGGGAAGGTGGGGGCTGGAAGGAGGGGGAAGAATAAATCTCCTTTCCATGACATAATTAATTAGTTCCAAAAACGCGCTGTGCACTCATGAATTGCTCGTGGTCGGTGGTGACGGTTCCGGCTCCCTGGTGAGCAACGGTGTCCGTGGGGCTGTGAGGGACAATATTATTTTTACCACCGAGAAGTATCCAGAGGGCAAGAGCAAACGGTGTAAGTTGTATGCTTAGCGCAAGGCCTGGGTCAGAGTTCACATGAGACTGCTGTTAATAAGTGGAAACCCATCTGGTAGGTTTTTTGGTGAAAAAAACCCCAAAACTCCCTCCCTTCTCGAAGATGTTTGTTATTGTTATATATCCCACAACAATCCTCTTTGGCTCTGAAGGTCATACTGTTAAGAAGCAAGGACAGGAAGGAGCCTCAGGCTGCCCTGAGGAATGGGTGGGGCAAATCCCCCAGGAACTGCTGTGAGGCGCTGCCACGACGCGCGTCCCCTCCGTGCCTCCATTTCCACTCCTGCCGTGAGGGCTCTTGCTGCCGCGCCCCGGCCCTTACGACGACGATCGCTTGCTTTTCCACTTCCTCACCACCGAGAGCACGTCCGCGCTCAAAAACCTTGCAAAACCACTTCCACGGGGTGACAGTCCAAAGTTGTTTTGTGATTTCCCTTTCCAGTGTAGCAAAAAGCCTACATTATGTCCACACCTCTATTTCTTTTTTTTAATCCGAAATCACCAATGTATGTAATATAACAAATTTATGTGGTCATTAGACCATCCTCTGTGCAGTTTACTATTCATGTTACTGAAGGCAAATAAATGCCCTTTCCGAGTCCTGAAGAATATATTTGGGTGTGTTTTGGTGTTACACTTCTGCTGGAAATCGTGAAGACTGCAGTTACACAGCTGGCTTTTCATGCTATGACTGCTATAAGCAGCTAATTAAATTACTACTGACCCTCCACTGCTTAGTGAGTTGCTTTTGGTAACACCATTTCATATGACCTCCAGTTTTGCTGTTTGTACAAGGTTGCACAATCTTGCCCAACCAGCCTGGTCCAATTCCTTGTAACTGTGGTGAAAAATGTGATGTGATATTAATGAATTAATAATTGTATCACAAAAGAAAAAATCTTGTGCAAAACCAAAGTATTTTTCATGAAGACACAATGCAGATGCGGTCCTTCTAAAAACTACGCACAATTCACTGGCTTTCTGAGGTACCTTTCTCTCTTCATGTCGGGGGGTCCCTTCCAGTGCACACGTCAAAGTATTTAGTGGTATCAGGAATAAGTTGCTAGGAAAGCTGAGGACGGGCACAACTACAACAACTACGGATCTTGCATAATCCTGTGGCTTCCTTTCTTTTATCTACAATGTTCTGTTTCTCGATATTTGTGGGAAGAGGTCCCCCAAAAAATTAAAACTCACAATTGAGTTTTCCCTTGTTTGGAATTAAAAAGAGTTATAGCCATCAAAGTCAAGGCAACAGTTACTAATGACTCAGATACACTGATCAAATCCAAGCAATTTACCAGTACAAAGAGAGTAGGAAAATTTTTGTGCAACTGCTCCCTGAAGGAAGCTGGAATCTGGAGCTCTGCCTATAATAGCAATATTTGGATGCATCGTATCTCCACTGCTGTGGTCTACTAGTCTCAGAAGTGGTTGAGATGCTAATTTGTAGGCAGAGGCTACAAACGGTAGCCACTTGGCTGTGTCAGGGATTGCACCAAAGACTAATTTTGGTCTATATGATGCTACATTCAGCATATTAAGGGTGATGTGAATCTAGTCTATGTCTTTGCGTGTTAAGCCGCGCTTGTTTCTGCCTACGTTAACGGCAAAACAGTTCCAACACTAGTGGTCGGCTGTAGTGGACCATTGCAGGCAACTGCTTTTGTTAGAGGGCAATTTCGTTGCTAGAAATACGTCCCGTGCATCAAAGCAGTCAAACCGCTCTCTGATCCCTGTCTTGTCCCTGAGCCAGTGTTGCTACTTTCCCCTCTCCCTTCGGCTAGGCAGCAATGTTCCCAGCGACGCAGTTTTGAAAATCTGGCCCTGAATCAGTTTAGCAAGAATCGTATTTAAACAGAAGCGGCAAATCATTCATTGAGCTTCATAAATGCCCAGAACAGATAAGGCCTAGATTCTGGGCTGCAAGAGGTCACTCAAATCAACAAAGTAATGCTCTTCCCCTGTGCTTCCAGCCAGCTTATTCTGAAATAAAAATGCAGTGTACTAATAGGCTAGGATCCATTAGAATCGTTCACAGTTCAGCTTCTTTCTTAGTTACTTGTAGCCAGGCAGTGTAGGAAATCCGCTGCCTGTACAATAAGTACTACATTTTGTTGTAGAAGAGTCATCCATCCATGAACACAATGCTAAACACAGAAATGATATAGTGTTTCTGTAAACAGGATAAATTATACTTTAATGTGCTTTCTGGAAAATGACCATTTAGAAAACAAATGCATTTGTTTGTTCCATGGTCAGAAGTAAGTACCCATAGCCTTCTTGCAATGTAGAATATGTTCACCTTACTTTTAAAAGCAGAACTAAACCACAACAGTTTAAAGTTACATCCATAAGCAAGTGGTGAAACCAAAGGCATATTTGTATCTCCTTGCTGTGTTTGTTTTTTTTTAAACAAAGTTGACCAAGATGACAAATTTGTTCAATTGAAAAAAAAAAAAAAAAATCCCAAACCCAAAATGTATAGTAGCTTTGGTGCTTTTGGGGTAACAGAAAGCTGCTGACAGAAGGGTAAATAAAAAAGTATTCATTGGGCAAAGCCTTCTTGTCATTTCATGTTACAGTATTTCTTTACAGAGCTTTCTACAACGAATGTTAACAAGCTGCATATGAACAAATACCCTGCCAGGACACCAGCACCTCTTCAGTGGAAGGACAAGTAGAATCCATATGACCTAGAAAATACCAGGGGGAAAACTTCTTTTTCAAACTCCACCACCACTCCCAACCAGCTTGGAGAGCACGGCTTCTTGCTGTCTCTCAGCATTCAGTGCAGGGATGAAGGCAATATCAAGGGTTTCTGAGCAGTCCAGAGCAGTTTTTAAGCTACTCATTTTCCAGAGATCACTAGAGCGTATTTTTAACTCTGAGCATTAAAAGTAATGGAAAGTGAGTATTTTCCACATTACCATAATTTTCCTAGCATATACCTTATGGATAATTGACATTAAAACCAAAAGCTTTTCAGGTAACTAAAAATTCCAAAGCTGTCCCGATGTGGTATTCTTTATGACTCAGAATCACTCTTTGATCACTTTCTCCATCTAAGAAACCGCAGCTACGGTACGGGCTGGTACTTTTGGTGGTTCGCAAGTAGCACGTTACCTTGTTGGATCACCTGCAAAGAGCCTGGGTCCGACTGGAAGCTTCTTTCCCTCTGATTTCGCTCAGCCTTGAACCAATGATGCTGTCAACAACTGTGTGCTTTCTGCGGGCCACTGAGCACTCGCTGCAGACTTTATGGTGCTTGGAGCATGCAGTACCTTGCAAGACAAGGCCTTTAAAAGAAAGTTACTTTGTTTTCCTTGAAACAGAGCTTTACTACTAGAAACACGAGTTACATAGCCGGTGTGTTTATACAAGAATTATAGAGTAAATTCTGAATAAAATATATGTAGACAGATAACTCGGTTGAAGCAATTAAATCTTTTTAGTGTGGTAAATACATTACATTAACAATGATTAAATCCATAATCCTCAGCATAGGAAGAAGATTTGGAAAAAAAACAGAGGACAAACAATTGTATAAACCTAGAAATAAATAAACGTAATTTAGGCTTACTTTGTTTCTGTTTTGGAATTTCTAGTGACTTGCAAAGCCTGCAGTTTTAATCTTAGCTATGCAAGCTATTTATTATGCTAAGGTTGTCTGCAAAATTTCCTGCCTGCACATTTGGGAAAAAAAAAAAAGATATCTCAAACGCCATAAGGCAGAAATCTTGTTTCTAACTTTGGCTGAGAGTGACAATGTTGGTCGTGTCTTTGTGGGCTCAATGTGCTGTTTGGTTGTTGCAGAAAAAGAGGATTCCTTACTGTTCCAGCTATGATTACATGCTCAGATACTATCTTGATGGCTTTAAGAGACATCCATGTGTGCAGTGGGGTGCGACTGGTTGACACAAAATAATTTTTTTTCCAATTTGTTCCATGGTGACAGTAATTCAGACAAGAAGATGATTTTGTGTTCTACTGTAACCTTCTACCTGGCCAATAATTCCAAGATAATACAATGGATATTTACAAAGATTTTTCTTCACATATATATATATGTATTTATAAACCCAGTAAGCGAGATATAATTGCTCATATTAACAGGTTCTGCTGGGCATAAAATTTTTTATTTTACCGTACAAAAATTATAAATCTGTCAGGTGGTTTTTTTTGTTGTTTTATGTATTTATGTGCAAATGAACTATACTGCAAATTTGTGACTTGTTACATTTCATGTACATGTGTACCATTTCTTAAATACCATCTTTTTTCTCTAAATATGAGAAGTGATCTTGACGTGCGCTGAGCACCTCTGACAGCCAGTTGTTGGCAGAGGTTTCTCGGAAGAACCTTAAAGACTCAACATGCACCTAGGTTAGCTATACAGCTTTTTCTTTTACACCAGACAAAAATGTGTGTCTTGAAAGGACAGAATAGGTCAAATAATTCTTAATTTAAGTTATTGAATTACCTGGTTCCTTCCCCAGGTTTGGTAAACTGCAATGAGATTTCTGGGGAAAGCGGTATTCCCAAGGAATCATGAAATAAAGAAGACACGTCTTTTCCTACTCATAATAATCCAATTCAGCCAAGGGCTGAGCACACTCTAAAAAGTGTTGAGTGTTTTCAAAGCCTTACAGGTTTTAAACATTCAATCATTTATGGGCTAACGGCTATTACACATGGCCTGGAGAGCACTTATTTAGAGGTCATAAGTGAATTGGAACAAAAAATCCCAAGTATTGATCTGCATTTTAGGAGTTCTGTGCAAATTTTGTGCCTGAGGACGGACTCCTTGTTATCAAATATAACCAGAGTATATTTACAGCATGCTGCCTTTCTGGAGCATGTCATAGATACTGGTGTTTCACTAACATTAACCAAGTTAATAAGTAGCAAGTACAGATTTAGCAAGTGTTTGTGATAGTTAAGACAATAAATAGGATTGATTCCATCAGACTGTCAATCTTGACTCCATATTTTGCAGACATCTCTAGTAATATTGCTTAGGAAATAGTTGCAGCAGTAAATTTCTAAACCCCTAACCCAGCTATCAGTAACATTTTAAAACGAATGTCGCTAGGGATTTTTTATCAAATGACAGAAAAATATTTCACATTTTCAACCTGGTGGTGTCCTTGCATCTTGCAAATGTGAGTAATAAACAAACAAATGCACTCAGTCAAGTGGAATGATGTAACAGCAGTCAGGCCTTCCGATCGTTTCCCCTGATTTATGGTTGTTACATCAGATTTGTCAGAATGACTCATCTCTAATCCAGACTTTTTAGGCTGTGAAGAGATCTTCAGCCACATTCTTTGGATACCTGAAGTCATATGATAAAGATTGATCAGCACATTGAAAGCTTCTCACTTAATTTTTCTTTTTCTAATAGGCTCATATAGGTTTTAACCAAACACAGAACCCTTGCTATCCCACACATGTAAAATATCTCAAGAAACAGAAGTTATTTATCCAAGATTACCTTTTGTTAGATGTTGGAGAGAAAGGCAAATCCGTACACCTCCACTCAGCAGTACCTCTTGACCCTCAGTAATGAAAACAGCTGTGAAATCTAATTATTCCAGTGGATCTTCATCAGCAGAGGGGAGATGGATGCTCTGGGAAACAACGCCCTGCTTAGGCTGCATCCAGGTCACTGTCCTGAAGGGCCAAGTTCAGGGAATACTGAAGAATCAGAGTGTTCAAGATGTTCTGTTCACTCACACCACTTCTCCTTTCACATTCCAGCCCCAAAGCAGAGAGACAGGTATTTCTAGTACTAGTGGCTTACTACTAGACTAGGCACCAAATACTCCTCTTTTAAAGCAAGCAGCAGACAGCTATTTGAAGAGCCTGAATCAAAGTGAAAAGACTTGGTGATCTTCACCCAGACAGGTATGAATCCACCCTGTCAGTTATGGCATAGAGTTTTTGCCTATACCCGGAGCACCAGGAACAGACAACAAGTGAGAAGTGCTCAGGAAGCACCTCGCGTGTGTCCTCCAAACAACGTCCTGGCTGCCTTCCACGCGTATGGAGAGCTCAGTCAACTCTCATTGGTTTTAGCTAACAGCTAACAAGAAATTTCCTCGCAATGTGAGGAATTCACATCGGCGGCCAAGTGAAGACAGCTAGGATTAACCAGATGTCCAGCAACCCACATAAATCCACTCATCGGGATTTTGCAGAGGGTACAGGCACTTTAATTTGCTTATTTGACAAATTGTGCCTTTATGGTAGAACTAGTTAGTTTCCACAGGGAAATTCTATTGCCGCTGCTCTCTATTGTTGTAAATAATGTAAACACTTATTGTATAAATTACTGACTGTCATTTTGCAAACAAAACCTTGGAAGACATGTTTAGGAATCACCTTGCAGCTGAGGACAAAAGATCGCTATTAAGATGTACTAAACCAGTGCGAGAGCAGGCTGCTGGCAACGATTTACCTTACCTCAAGGTGTTTTGGACGACTCAGTGCTCTATTAAATACTGAGCATGAGCCATCAAAACAGATGTTGTTTGGTGGATATGTCTCACCCTAGTACTGTTCCAGGACTCACCTACTTAATGAGCAGCTTCTAGCAGGCTGGTTTTTGGACGTGGTAACCAATGAACTCTGCTTTAAATGAGATGAAAGCCAAAGACTTAATCCACCCATCAATGCCAGTAGAACCCTCTCATGCACATTGCACTCTTGCTTTGTATTAGTTACACCAAAACAAATCCTTCCATCTCACCCAAACATGTCTCAGTTATGCAGTTCCAACCTTGCTCCACAACGAATGCTAGATCGTTTTCCAACACTAACCGAAGATCTTGAACTCAACAACACGGATTGAGAACTTTCATTCTTACTTGATACTCTGACTTGCACGGCAGAGTATAAAAAGCAATCTTTTCAGTTGTCTCACCTTACCTACCTTGCTCATGAATGAATTCTTACATTCTTCTATTACCGCTTCCACTGCTAGTATTGTTTCCATGAGTCTGAAGCAGATCTTGCCAGGACTAGGGCACATTTCACAAACCTTATCTGTATTTAACTAAACGGGTCTGTCATCCCAGACAACTTACAAACTAACTAAATTGCACTTCAGAAGGTATTTATAGAAGGGGCAATGGCTAGATTTAGCCCTTTTGTTCATTGGGAATAGAGAGACATTAGGATCCATCGCTGCTGTGCTGAGGTGTCAGGCTTCAGCAGAGCATTATTTCAGCCGGCAGTGAGAGGCTAGCCACCACGGTCTTGCTGACCCGATGTGCACCAGGCTAAAAAGAGACGTGAGGTCCTTGTTTCACTTGCTTTCATTTGCAAAGATGCCCTCCTCAAGGTAGGTAGATGGTATAGGTTATCTTTTTCTTTTGTTTTCCTTGTGTCTGCCGTGCTTCTACAAGTGCTGCTGTGACAGTCCCTAAGTCGACACAGTGTCATCTTGATGAGGATGAGGAGAATCCCTGCAGGGTCCAGGAAGCTTTGGCTGTATGCAATTACATTTGATGGGACTCCTGAGGTGAGGTTCTGGCTTTAGATGCTCTGACATGGTGCTGACACATCACCTTCAGCACACGGAGGGTGCACAACTTCCAGGCCAGCAGGAGCAGGCAGCAGCAGTCTGAAACACACCTGCTGAGAACTTCATGAAAAAGGACATGACAGAAATGACTCGGACTGTCATTGGTGACTGGGCCATGGTGTTTACGCCATCTTCACCTCAGTCGAAATCAAACGCTGCTGGGTAGCCTGTTCTCCCCCTAAACGTGCCCAAATCACCATGCTGTTCTTGTCACGGTTTCTCACGATAGGCAACTGAACACTCAGAACAGTGTCTATAGCATAACCTGTAGCATAACCTGAGGGGAAAAACCCCTCAGTTCAGGCATTGTCTTTCATGTGTAAAGAACCAACCCTGTGATGATTCTGGTTGAGTGATTGATTGAATGATTACTTTACAATGATACTTTATATGCTGTGCTTGTTAATCTAACAACTTGTTTACAATAGGCACTTATAGGTAATATTATAAATACATAATGCATCAAGAGTGATTGTATTTTTTTGCCTAATGCAGAGAGGAATAGGGTACTGCCAAAATGGGTGGTTGTGTGCATTTTATTGAGCTACTATTTCATTAGCTAGATTAGACTTGGCCACTGGACGTAAGAGCTTGCACTTACTACTCTAACTGTGACACTCAAAAGAACAAAGTTAATTGTAAGATAAAAAGAAACACCTCCTTAAATCTTGGCTCTCTTGCATATATTCATCTGTGCTTCAGGACGTTTTTGTTGCCGGAGGTATATCTTCTCTGATAATGGTGATAATAGGAGCCAGTTAGGACTAGCAAAGCTATTTTGCTTGATGTATTAGCACTTCCACTTTAGAATAATCCTACTAGCATGATTCTGTAGTATTTACAATTTTTATAAGTACCGATTATATTTTCAAAGTCAAAGTGGGATAAAATTAGTGCATTGTACCCCATTGTTGCTGCTTTCTGTAGTAGTCAGCCATACATATTGAACAATGCCATATGAATGTAATTTTGAGAGGTAAGAGCTTGATTCTTTAAAAAAACACTTACATGGGCAGTATGAGCTCTTGCTGAGGATCTTCACCGTGTGAATATTGTGCATACAGTCTAGTTAATAAAGAAAACCTGAGTTCCATGGACACACAGGGGCAGGTAGGTGGAGTTCTGGCAAATGAGCATTTTTTTCACCACTGAAGTCCATTCAGCAGCCAAGAAAACCATCTTATCATACCGTTTGCACACTCCACTTCTTCTCAGGGAATAATATCTGTATATCTAATTTGCAAATGTCAATAGGCGAGTACTTTTAGCCACTGGCAATGAGTGGGATTTGGGAAGAGAGGTTTCTGTAAGGCTTGCAGGTCCATCTGGGAATGATGGATGACTTTCAGCAGCAAAGATTTTCTAACAAATGACTTTCCAAAACAGGGTCTTATAAAGTACTCATAGCTAATGTCAATAATTCTCTCTTTGCCAGTTTAAATATCCTTCTGAGTCTCTCACACCCTCACTGGTACAGTACACTGGCAAAATTAGCAAGCTAATGTCACCACTCCTTGTAGATAAACACATGTGTAAAGTGTCAGGCATAAGGAGGAGATTACAGAACACATATTTCTAAGTACCACTTATGAATACAACACATGTAGCTCATGGAAATGTTGACATCATCTAAAGAGGAAAGCAAGACTTGCAACCGCAGTGGATTATATCATTAGCCAAACTGGAAAGTAATCATTCTTTACAGCTGCCAGAGTCCGTCTCTGCCCTGGAGCTCCTGTTTTCCTGAGGAAACATAGATCACTAAATTAAGATAAACATCATGACTGTGAGAGTTCCACAAAACATATGCGACACACACATCTTAAACATAAGCCTTTTGCAGACTGCTGCATTTAATGGAGCCCCTCATCTTGTGCTTGCTTGAGAAAGATATGTCATTAAGTATGGGAAAGAGGGTGAGGAGTACAGATGCAGACACAGAAGATTTCCAGAAGGCACACCACTGTGAATGGGGGTATGAGCCGGTGAGGTTGCTGCAATGACACACAGAGACTTTGGCTGGGATTAGGAAATCACAGAGGTGATGCTGCACACAGCTCAAGGTAGAGCATCCCTGCACCAGAGAGCTTATAGTCCAATAAATCAGGCAATACACAGAAGCTGGAAAACAAAAATTATAAAACCAAACAGATGTGTGCTTGCTCTCATTGTAGGCATCTGCATACTTTCCTGTCCCTCTCCCCTCTCCTATTAGTATTAAAACCTTATGTGCCAGCTATGACGGCAGGGTGTTTTTACCAGTCATTGCAGCAGATGTGGCTTTTGAAGAAACGGCTGAAGAATGAGAGAGCTGTAAGGCTCAATGAGCCGATTGGGTGTTATTTGTGTTAAAAAGAAATGGTGATGCCCATACAAGCTAATAACCAGGAACAGGGTGCAGGCTGGTGGCAGGTAGGAGGCAAGGCAGCTGCTTGGTAGACCTGAAGATGAGAGCAATGAGAAGGAGTAAGAGAGGAGAAACGAGCAGGACCGAGTGCTTGGAGTAACGGGCGTGACTAGAGCTGGCTTTCTGCGTGTATCAATGAGGGATGATGTAAGTTTAAGGACAAAAAAGACCACAAAGAAAGAGGTGCAAAAGACTACTAAGGTTTAGATGAGAGATTTCCTTGTTTTAGTACCAAAAGAAAGATGGGTTTGGCCACTATCTTGGAAGGATGAAATGGCAGGTTAACAGGTCTAAGATCACAGGGAATGATAATAACGTTGGTCAGTGTAACCAAGAACAGAAGTCAAAGTAGAGTCAGAGTACAGAAGAGAAGCAGAAGAGCTCAGTTTTGGTCATGCTGAGTCAAAATTGAAGATAAAGCATCTTCAACAGAGATGACAGGCAGATAGGCTGAAATGCAGCAATGATTGAAGGAAATATGGCAGGAATGGAAATGTAAATTTGTGATTTTCTAGCACAAAAATATTTCAAACAAACAGAGGTGTCTGCAATTTTTTCTCCAGGGTTGGTTTGATTATTTTTTTCCTCAAGGCAAAAAGACTATCTTTGCTTAAAGCTGTTAACAAGATGAGGTGCTTGTCATAGAGGGGAATGTAGAAAGTGGGAGGTCAGAAAGGAGCAGTGCTTTGTGGGAAAAGGGTAAAGGATATAACCTTTGAAGGGATTAGGAGAGTTGATCCAGGGTTTGCTAAAGGCAGAGGAGAACAAAGCCAACCAGCTGTTCTGTTGCATGCCTTTGCAGCTGAGTCAGGCTAAAGCTATGGAGAAGGAAAGGCATCCATAGGGGAGGGAGCAGCTGCACAATTTGCATCTGGGCAGGTGACTGGATGTGCAAGACAAATATCAGAAAAGATGTGGATAGAAGTTGTGAGCATTAGTGACACTTCTAAATTGTGTCTCCGGTACCCACAAAGGACCTGGGAGAGAAACACGGAAAGACTGAGGTTTGAGTCTGAATGCCTGGTGGAGAGGAAGAACTGATGCAGCTCCGGGCAAGGAAGGAAAGTGAGGAGAAGGTAGCAGGGAGGTAAAGTAAGAGCCGAAGGATGCAGTGATTGAGAGGATGAAGTGAGAATCCATGATGGGACAACAAGATGGCCAATATGCTAGCTTGCAAGAGCACAGCGTTGGCCCTTGTACCCTACAGAGTATTAAGCCCAGCATGTGTGCAGCACTAGTGCCAAAAACACATGGCACGAGGGATTTAAACAGGCTTAGATGACAGCAACAAGCAACATTTGTGATGAAGAGGATTTAGTCACTCGGAGCTCTGGGAGCAGTATTCCGCAAGATTTTGAGCACAACAGAGGTCAATAAAAACTATTGGGCATCTTCTGCAAAATGCTCAGTACCTTGACACTTCAGACCTTAAATCAAATTCCAAAACCAGTCTCTTTGTACACTTCTCAGCTTCACTCAGGAGCCTGCAGGACTGGCATTGAATTCACTGTTTCTTGGACAGTGTCAGATGGGAAACAGCAGAGCAAAACCACTGTTATTCTTCCTAAGCTTTTTCTTCCAGACTTCTCCTTCTGTAGGTTTGTACCCTCTGTAAGATCATCACTTATGTAGCTAATATTGAAGACCTCTTCAAAAGTAGTACACAGCTTCTGCCACCACCGGGCACTGAACAGTCCTGGAAGTGAGTATTTGGTTTTTCTTATCTCAGATTGTGTTAGAGCTTGAAGTTTCCCAGTTCATTGTTTCTGCCTAACTTTTAGCAGGCAAAGAAGAAAGTTACCTGAAATCTCTGAGGTCAGTTATTACCTGGAGGTACTCCAGTCCCTACTGCTTACCAGACAGAACAATACAATTTCTTCTGTCAATATTTTCCTCAAAACCCGCATGAACCATGTCAAAAACCTGTCTTTTTTTGTAGACTTAAGTACACTTTGTATCCACTTCACTTGAAATGCTCTATTGGCTAATAGTGGAAAATTTTCGCAGAAAAAGTTTGGGTACTTTGAGTCTGACTCACAATCAAAATCTTGTTAAGTATCACAGGAGGTTCGGACCAAATGTTTGTATTTCCTGTGCTTGATTACAGATCAGTAGGAGATAAAAAATGACTCCTAGTTCTTATACCCAAGCCGTTCTTTTCCTCCTGAGATAGAAGTTTGTAGATGAGAAAACAGGTGAGATTTACTCATGAAAATGGAAAGGGCAGCACATGGCTGGTATGACAGCAACTTAACCCTTTTACCCTTTAACTTAAAAGCATACTGAAAATTCATTTTGACTCAAATAATTTGACAGATGTAGGCAGAAATGTTTAATACAGAGAAAAGTTGGGTTGGTACAAAGACATATTTTTGAGTTTACACCTATATTTAACCTTGTCTAAACACAGACCTCGATGTTTAGTAATTATCAGTGCATTTCCTAAAGGTTCCCAGACCTTTAATAAAATTGTAAACATCAGTTTGCAGAAGCAAACTCCTGCTTACACGGTAGGTAAAGGCAACATAACTTTGGGTTTGGTTTGGGACATCTCACCTATAAAATGCTTTGTATCTCCTGCAGGACCCAATACAAAAAACTACATATGAAAGTTCCCTCCTCTCTGGTGTTTGGAAACTTCATGCAAACACCACTGTAATCTGCATAAAACCTTTTCATCACCATACTCTAACATTTACGGAAAATATCTTTGTCCTGGTTTCAGCAAGACAATTCAGTGAGTGAGCGGCTGCGTGGTGCTTAGCTGCTGGCTGGGGCTAAACCACGACAATCTTTTTTTGCAGGTCTTGACATATGGAGCTACATCAGTCTTCTTAAAAGCAACTAAACTATTTGGAAGCCGAAACTACATTTCAAAAAAAAGGCAGGTGAAGATGCAGCTTATCTGTTCCTGAGTCAAACTTGACCTGTCTTTATGTTGTCCTTCAAACTAGCGCAGTAGGTGAGAGTGGCAGGACACCATGTTTAGTGGTGTATTTTCAGCTGCAGCTCTTTGAAGCTTCTCAGCAAGGCTGGCAATGATGCAGATGGAGTGGTTTGCAGTGTGCAGGTGAGGTGGTCAAACATGCATACCAAATGCAATTTATATGTGCAGTTTTTCATGCTTAAGTCATCACATGTAAATGACTAGTTTCCCTGCAAGCAGTATACTTATCAAGCGATAGAGATCTATTTTCCTTCTGTACCATGGAGAAATTAGTACTTTTGGGCTTCTTGGCATGTCAAGCAGCTATAGTTTTAACTGGATGAATAAAACTGAACAATTATCAGATTGCTCTCATAATTCCGGAGATGGATTTAGGCCCATGATAAAACCATAGTGCAAGGTATTTAAAAAAAAAAAATTAGTGGCCATGATTATTTATAATTAGGACAAAATTTAAAGAAGAAAAGCCAATTGAAATACTGACTTCCCACAGCCTTATGGAAAATGTTTTGCTTTTGCTCTGACATATAAGGTTAACAGAATATCAACAAGGAGGAACTGAAGAGCGTGTGATAAGTTACAAATATTAACACGGTAAATTGTGTATTTAAAATTACTATGGGTTTTATAAATATTTCCTCTAGAAAGACAAACTATCACATAAGAAAAGGTTAACTGACAAAACACGACTGAATAAGACACGATTTCTACATGTGAAATTTGAATATATTTTACAAATATATCTATCGAAACCATCACTACTATTTAATATGTATCCAGGAATGATGCTATGGACGTTCTGCCTACGTCTAGTTTTCGTTACCAAAATTAAATTTTTCCCATAGGCAATATATATTTCAAAGTATGTCAGTTATACTTAAGACACATTAATGTATTTTTAGAGTAATTTCTGTGTCAGTGAAATTATTGCCTGCTCCCCCCTCCCCCCCACCGTTGCTGTCACATAGAACTATAACCAGTGCTCTACATGGAAAAGTAATATTAGGAAACACATTAAAGACGATTTATCAGCTGGAAATAGGAAAGAGAGCCAAGAGCAGGTGATGAACTCTTCAGAACCACTGCATTAAGCTGAGACAGAAAAGGCTGTTCCATTATTTCAACTGACCTGAAATATATAATCAATTGGGCCCAAGTCCCATTCTCATTCACTCTAGCCTAATTACATATTATTTAAATAGCATTACTCCTGATTTCTACTTACGTGAGCGATCGTGAGAATTTGGCTTTTATTTGGCCCGGCAGAAAACATAATAAAAGAGCCTTGTAGAAACCGCATCTTGCTAAAGCTCCAGGTGTGCATTGCTCGCTCTCTTTCGGGGGTAAGGTCTTGACTTACAGCCTTCAGTGTTTGCAAAGGGACCAATGTGTTCTTCATCAGAGTTGCTCCCTCAAACAGGTAGGATTTAGAGCTAAAAGGTAAAATTCAAAAAACCCTAAATCTCCAACATTTAAAAATCAGCCCCGAGACCAGTAAACGAACTGTACAAGTTGTTCAGGGCTGCTTTAATATGCTCGAGGAAAAGACGCTGCTTAACAAGTAGTCGCCAAATCCTGTATCAGCTGCAGTTTCCAGATAGAGGTAAAGCATAGTCCCATGTCCAGCACATTACGGTATTTAATCTGGCAGCCACAACGGGTGACTGATGCAAGATTCTCTCCTGGCAGAGAAAGTATTTGACACAGGCGGTTACTCAGCAACATTTAGGCATAGGGCTAAAATGACAATAGGATGGAAGTTTAATAAGACAATACAAGAGGACCAAAATTCAAGACTGACCGCAATAATAGGAGGAAGTGCAAACGGTATCTTTGCACATAGCCGAGGCTCCCACAGGGGATTTACTCATGGGGAGGATGGCGCAAATCTCTTCTTCGGACTCCGGCTGTACGTGGTCAGCAGTGGCTGTGATGGGAATCTGCCACATCCCCTTCAGCCCAGCTATCCCAGCGTTTCATCTCCATCAACCTCTTCATCCGCTTTCAGGTCACCCCAGCGCTCGGTGGCAGAGGCAACCTGTGCGCTCTCTGCACCGCAACAAAACCCCGTCTCTCTACCAGCTTTTCCTTTCCTGGGAGTTTGGTGGTTAGGCTTATCCCAGTGCTCAGCCCAGCACTGTCCTTGCCTGTAACCTGTCGCTCAGCAATGAACGCAAATGTCCGCTCACACGGTGACGAACCCTGGGAAAGGAGACAGTATCAAAGAGAACAGCTTTTAGTAATTCCTTTAGTCAGAAAGGAAACCCGGGGATTCCTGTGCTACATTCTGTGGCAAATCTCACGAGCCAAGGGTTCCCTTCCCGCTCTGGTATTCACCCGGCCCAGTCTGATCTCAGTTACACGGATGCCACAAGACCGGAATGGCATCACAATCAATTATTTAAAAAGGAGAAAAAACACAAATCTTGTCAGTTGTGGACGCTTTTGCGTTGCATGTTGTACAGCACCTTGATAGCTTACATTGCCTAATGGTCATTCACCTTTTTGGCAGGAACACAGAAAATGGCCTCCCAAAAGGTAACAAAGCATCACCTAAAGAAAAAATTTTCTGAAGGCTACAAGAAATAAACAGCCCTACTCTCAGGGCTAACGCTAGGTGTTAGAAAGCTTAGAGCTGGTGAGGGGTACTGCATATCTTACTAAAGCATGTTTCCTACACAGCAACCAAATTTTACGTGCAAACTTTTCAACTTCAAGAGTTTAAATAGCCAGTTTAAAAATCTGCTTTGCTTACTTGATGTGTCTGAACAATCGTACTCAAAAAATCCCTTTCACTTGAATAAGCAGCTGATCGTTTTTCTGAAGTAAATATAGAAGGAACTTGAACTCAAAAGGAGCCGTATGTGGTAATCAGCCTTTTACTGGGTGTAATGAGAAAATCATCTCTGTTTTCTAGAAGCATTAGACAATTGCATGATAGTGGTGTTATACTTTATCAGCACTAATGCATCAACTGTGTGAGTGTACTCAGGAACGCAGAAGTTGTTCCCATAAAAACACGGGCAGCACCCGGCATTCCAGGGCTGTTCACGCTCCCGAAATACCTCGCGAGTCAATTTGCCAGTCTCATTTTTCCGACGATGCAACCATTTATCTCACATGACTAGGTCTATAGAAAGGTCCCCCAAGAGGAGAGGCGGCCACGCCGCCC
>NW_010558383.1:38087-44588 GCF_000687285.1 Phaethon lepturus | reverse complement strand
TAACACTGGCTTATGATATGATAAAATCACCAGTCGTGAGACTAATCTGTTTTTTGTACTCAGCATTGCCATCATCTCCATACTTTGGGAACTCTCTCTTGGAAACTATTAATAATTACACCCTTTACCTTTTCTCCTTGGATAGCCAATCTAGCCAATCTAGGGGGGAGATAAGGGGGGGCACTTTCCCCTGCTCCTTCACCTTCCCCTTCTCCACCAAGCTAGTTACAATGGTTCTTGGGAATTTTGAATATCCTTGGGATGTTCAAACCAGCATGTTCCTATTGCTATGTCTTCTGAATGTCTTTCAGGTCTTGTTTAAGATTAAACAACTACTTAAGAATACCTCCCAGAGACGCATGGGGTAGCATGGGCAAGTACCTAGGACAGTGGGCGCCTCCAATGTTTTGGAACTTCACCCCTGAACAAATGCAGAATCCTGAAAAACTAGTAAAATATTTGGAAAAAGTATGCTGTCACCCTGGCAGTTCCAGAGGGACACAACTCACTGCAAAGTGCTGGGTCCTGGCCGATACCTATCAAGCCCCGTTCAACACTGTCCAGTACCCTCAAGGGGAAGAGAAGGTCTCTGGATCTGACAAAGAAACAACAGGCACTATAGCTACTCAAGTGCACTGCAGCTGGACCAAAGAACCAACCCGTGCCAGTATCAGTCATCCCTCTACACAAGAAGAAATTTTGGATGTGAAAATCAGCTCATTCAGTAAGGGAAGAAACTCCTACTAAGAAGGGGAAGGAGGCAGAAGTGGACTAGGCAGGCTACTCTGAAGCAGAGCCATCATGGGAAGAGGAGGAGGAAGAGGTAGAACTCATAAATGAGGTGGCAACCACCCAATCTCCCTGGAGTCTTCTCTTCTGCAGGCTGAACAACCCCAACTCTCTCAGCCTGTCCTCAGAGGAGAGGTGCTCCAGCCCTCTGACCATTTTGGTGGCCCTCCTCTGGACCCACTCCAGCAGGTCCATGTCTCTCCTGTGCTGAGGCCTCCAGAGCTGGATGCAGGACTCCAGGTGGGGTCTCACTAGAGCACAGTAGAGGGGCAGAATCCCCTCCCTCCACCTGCTGGCCTCGCTGCTTTGGATGCAGCCCAGGACACGGTTGGCCTTCTGGTCTGTGAGCACACATTGCTGGCTCGTGTCCAGCTTTTCATCCCCTGGTACTCCCAAGTCCTTCTCAGCAGGGCTGCTCTCGATCCCTTCATCCTCCAGCCTCTACTGATACTGGGGATTGCCTCAACCCAGGTGCAGGACCTTGCACTTGGCCTGGTTGAACCTCATGAGGGTCAACCTCAAGGGGTGCTGGGACACTCAAAGCACTCCATTGTAACTGGCCCAGAGGCTTCATACATCCTTGGCTTAGACTACCTCAGGAGAGGGTATTTCAAGGGCCCAAAGGGGTACCAGTGGGCTGTTCGTATAGGTGCATTGGAGATGGAGGAAATTACACAGCTGTCTACCTTGCCCAGTCTTTTGGAGGACCCTTCCATTGTGGGGTTACTGAGGGTCAAAGAACAACAGGTGCCAATCACTACCACAATGGTGCACCGGCAGCAATATCGCACCAACCAAGATTCCATGATTCCCCTCCATAAGCTGATTCGTTGGCTGGAGAGCCAAGGATTGATCAGCAAGACTCGCTCACCCTTTAACAGCCCAGTGCGAATGTCTAATGGAGAGTAGAGACTAACAGTAGACTATCATGGCCTGAATGAAATCACGCCACTGCTGAGTGCTGCTGTGCCGGACATGCTACAACTTCAGTACAAACTGGAGTCGAAGGCAGCCAAGTGGTACGCCACCACTGATATCGTTAACCTGCTTTTCTCAATCCCTTTGGCAGCAGAGTGCAGGCCACAGTTTGCTTTCACCTGGATGTGAGTCCAGTACACCTGGAATTGACTGCCCCAAGGGTGGAAACACAGCCCTACCATTTGCCATGGACTGGTTGAAACTGCACTGGAACATGGTGAAGCTCCAGAACACCTTCGGTACATTGATGACATCATCATATGGGGTCACACAGCAGAAGAGGTTTTTGACAAAGGGAGGAAAATAGTCCAAATCCTTCTGAAAGCTGGTTTTGCCATAAAACAAAGTGAGGTCAAGAGGCCTGAACAGGAGATCTAGTTTTTAGGAATAAAATGGCAAGATGGACATCATCAGATCCCAATGGATGTGATCAACAAAATAACAGCTATGTCTCCACCAACTAGCAAAAAGGAAACAAACTTTCTTAGGCATTGTGGGTTTTTGGAGAATGCATGTTCCAAATTAGTCTGATTGTAAGCCCTCTCTACCAAGTGATCAGCTTTCCCTTCCCTCACACTGAAATATGTGAGCATTGCCAGCGGTTGCCTGCCTTAGCGTGTTTACTGTGGACTTGACCTCTACATGAAAACCAGTCTACACGGTCAGTTCATTGACAGAGGGACGATATGCATCTGGTGGGACAAACCATAACAATAGTGCATAAGAAGTGGATGACCAAAGAGGTCACTGAAAGTCAGTCCAAGATGCCTTAGGTGTGCAACATGCCAGAAGTATTTCTGTCATAGTCTTTGTGTCTATGTGTGTGCCTGGATGGTTTGGGCCTGGGTTTTTTGGTTATATAAATGGTGAATTCATTTTCTGTCACTCTAAAAGATCTGCAAATTGACATGCACTTGTTTCTCTTCTCTAAGTATTCATGTAAATAAAACTGAGAATAATATTTTGCATTAGGCAGTTGATTCAGTGGTAAATTGCTTTGTCACTTGGACATTGTGATTTAGAAATGAACAAATTACTTAGCAAGCATCCAGCCCCACTGGGGACCAGTGGCAGAAAACCAGCTGCAGAGGAACCACAAAGGAGGAAGATGCTTGTCCTTATTAGCACCTTCCCACAGGTAATCAGGAACGCATCCCGGGGCCGGGCCTTGTAATTCAGGTGTCCCAGTTACTGCTTGGAGCATCTGGGCCTGTTGGAAGAGGATGAATAGCAAGATATCTAGTGTTTCACGCGAGCAAAGTCAAAAGCACCATGCTGAATAAATTATAAACATGCCTAAAAACACAACAATGAACAAAAGCAAACACACAAACTCAAACACCTTCCTTTCTCTTGAAAACCTCTATTGATCACAAGCTCCTTATGAAAGCAAAGTTATGATTTTGTCCAATATATATATGTACAACATATAGGAAGTTTCCCCATTACGCTTGACAGGAACAGAATAGGCTGGAATCAAAGGGTTATGTTAACAACTCAGCATATCTCCCCCTTTGGAATTAGTATTAGTCTATCATTAAAAATTAATAAATCTTTGTAAAAGGCAGTAGTTGCTTTCATAGTCTGGTGGCAAACCCCGTCTGGTACTATTGGAAAAGTAAAAAAGGCAACATACTCTAAATGCCATTGTTAAAACACCTACAGCCTAGTTCATTTTCATATGCTATCCATATGTAAGCCGTTAGCAATAGACAGCCACTTAAAAACTCTCTTGTTCTCTGTCTCTGTGTGTGTGTGAGAAAGAGCGAGCAAGAGAAGGTGAACATAGAGCTTTGTGTTTTTATTCTGACATTTTCAAGTGGAAAATATTACAAAGCCTAACTGGCGTGAAAATAATTAAACTGGAGAAATAAATGAATAAATATAATGGCAAGTTTTCACATATAAAAATTCCTGAAAAGTTTTTAGTTTTCTCAACCCCCTTCCACACCCACCAGAGCATATGGCCCTCTGTTTGTGCAAATCAGCAGTCTTTGCTCAAAGTGGATGTTTCTATTAACACTGTGACTAATTACTGAAAACAAACATGTGTAAGAATGATCTCTGCTAACTGCCTCTGTCAACCCATCTTTTTCTTCTTGTTATTCATTCGAAGGGATTAAGATTTCTTGCAAAAGTACAGTAGACCTCCGTTCAGCCCGTTAACTGGCGCGAATAAACAAAGCCCATCAACCACAACTGACGTCAGGCTTCGGGAAATGTTTCTTACATTCGTTTTTAAAAAAGAAACATAAAAAGTGAAAAAGTTTGAGAGAACCTTAAAACACCCCACGCAAGCCGCTTTAAGACTGTTTTAAGTTTTAAGACTGGACATGAAGGGCTGCTTCGGGAAGGGGTATTTGCGAACACAGCTACGCAAGCTGCAGTGCACGAGCTCAGATGGGTGGCAGACATTTTGCGCGGGGGGTAACCAGCGCGGTCTCAGTATGCAAGTCTGGACATACGTGCATGCAGAAGGGGCATCCAGAGAAACTTTAATGTCGGTCTTTCTTGTGGTTTTCTCCCATCCAGAAATAAAACAAAACAAAAAAAGACTCAAAGCATCCATTTGGTCTTTGTAAGATACAAAGATGAAAAGATGCGAGCAGATTTTTCTTCTGAGTGTCCTACAAAAGCCGGATTTATCTGCTGCCACGGCAGCATCGCCGGAGCGGGACACAGCAGCCAGCACGGCTCCTTGTCTTATTGCCCACTTGGGAGTGGAGGAGAGAGGAGAGACCCAGGCTCCTTTGGAGCACGTGTGGTTCTTATCAGAGCAAAAAAAGGGGAAAATAGCATCTTTATGGTACGGCTTGAATGCATGTGCTCTTCACAGCCCCCGTTTCTGGGCTGGCTGCGGTCCTGGAGAAGCTGTCGGGCTCTGAGCTGCTGCGGGCAGCGGCGAAACCAGGTCTCGGTAGACTTCTTCCTCACGCACACACACTGCGGGCCCCCGAGAGGAGCCAGCTCTACGGGAGGGAGACAGAAGTAGTAACCGCCTTCACGCAGCCATGCTGCCCTCCTCTCTAACTCAAGAGCTGTGGGATGGGGTCTCGGTGCATTCTACCTCAAGTTGTACATAATGTAAAAACAAATTGCACACTAGAAAATTGCACAAGTCTGCATCTGCTGATTTTTCTGAGTGCATAGTGTGGTAGGGAGCCAATTCCCTGTCATTTCTCATCCCCTGCACTTTACACAGGGTGTTTCCTTTATAAAACAACTTGCCTTTGGGTTTAATGATTTCTAAGGAAACACAACTCTGTCGCTGTACTCTGGTGTTTAATTCCCCCTTTGCCATTAGTGTCTGCCCGGCGCAGCCCAGGGACGCCAGTGTGCTCACTGAACTGTGCATGCACTTCGTGTACTCTTGGGCTCGTGCCCGTGCCTGGAAGCTGGTGTTTGATCTACGCTGAACAAGATGGCCTTAGCCTTCAAAGCCAGCATGTTTACATTCCTCTGCTCTATCTAAGCCTCTTTTTTTCGAGTGCCCCCAAGATAGGTGTCTTGCTGTTAGAATAAATACTTACCTTGTGCATTGGGCTTTCCTCTGGTGGCCTCAGCATGCTTTTGCAGAGGTGGAAGCACATTTACTTCATTTTATGGACGGAAAATGGCAGCACAGTGCTCAGACCTGCAGGGCAAAGCAGGGGCAGAAACAGCCAGGAAAGAAACACAGGTCTCCCTCTCTCCCAGCCCAACGCAGCCCAGCCTGGTTCAGGCCCACCCAGTGAACCGTAGCACCTCGGCTTCCCTTCCAGCCACCCTTGCCTCAGTGGTTCCTTCTCTCCCCCCAAATTTTGTGGTGTAGCAGGCTGGGGGAGGCAGAAAACAGAGACAGCATGGTAAGGGGTATGCAGAAATAGAAAGCCCTTACCTATTCACTTTAGTGACAACGTGGGATGAAGCAGCCAGGGCAGACCTGTTGTCTCGCCTGCTCTGCACGTACCACTGGAGGAGAGCTAGGCCAGACGATAAGGTCCTGTGAACAAGACTGGTGAAGACGTAGGAAGGGGGTGGGTGGAAAACCCTTCTGAGAACAGGCGGTCAGTGGGATCAATGCTCCGCTGGCTCTGTCTCACATCACACCGCCTTGCTTTGGCTGTGCGAGGGGAACAGCAAAATCCACTGCCAACGGTGACCCATTCAGAAATGGCCTCTCTCTGCCGGGGATGGCCACTGCATGGCGGGGACGAGGGGTCTGGCTGGGTGCAACGGGGGAGAACGCTGTCTGTCTTTTCTGGAGCTCAGTAGTGGTACTGACCTCACTTGCTACGATTATAGCCACGTAAAGGAAAATCCAGGGAGTCAGTGGTTGCTCTTTGTTCCTACTGCTGTGCCCAATACACATGAGAAAATTTGGGTCCAAATGTGGCTCATACATCACATGAATCAACAATCCGAGAGCTGGAAAAACCCCTGGAGAAACCTAAGGGAGCTACAGGAACAGGAAAGCAGCCACAGCAAGGTGGGCAAAACTCAAAGCTTGATTTACCATTCAGCTCCTGTTCGGTCAGCTTGTAAGTGCTACCTAGCCCTGTTGGGTACGTCTCAGAGAAGGGGAGAGAAAGCAGCGAACAGGTAACCTCCCGACTCAAATCTCATCAGGTTTCCTTCTCCTCTGGAAGACATTTGAAATTTGCCACTGATTCTCTAAAGATGCCAAAATAAGAAGCAAAGAACCCTGGTTCTGGCTGATCCATCTCACACTGAGGCAGAGAAGAGAAAAGCAGA